>NC_068565.1:30443508-30646008 GCF_025698545.1 Gossypium raimondii
TAATACTGAGTACAGGCTGGTTGACTCTTTATGATGATGAAGTAAATTGTAATCAGAAACCAGTTGATTTGAGATGTCAGATTTAGTGAGTTAATTACCATTGAGTAAAACAGAATTGATTGTGTTCTAAATTTTATATATTAGATTTTAACACAAAAAATGGTCTGTAAAGGAAGTAAAGCATTATAAGTTTACATTCTTCATTCATGAGCATCACAGTTGAAGATTGATTAGTTATTGATAGGCATGGAGTTTACTGATAAGTTTCCTGAGGAATTACTCAAATTATCATCAAATTAAGAAGTTAATTTTACTATTGAGTTAATGCCCAAAACTACTCCGATATCTATTACTCCGTATAAATGGCTTCAATTGAATTGAAAAAGTTAAAGACACAATTAAAAGAGTTAGTTGATAGAGGTTTCATATTACCAAAGGTGTACTTTGTGAATATAATAATATGATTATGAGAATTGCATAATGATTTCAGATAGCAGATCAGAGACTCCATGATGAATTAGTGCTTGTTATTTTATAAAAATTAACTAATTATTTAGAAAAAAGGGACTATCATGTCTTTAAGTATTGATTTTTGACTAGATGGTTGTTAGTTTAGAGTTATAAAATAAATGTTTTGTTTAGAATTTTTGGTGTAAGCTCTTTCACGGGAAATTGTTATGAATGTCAGTTTTGTTGGATTCAATAAATACGAACATAGAAAAATTATATTAACAGAAGTTTCATGTAACAACCCGTTTTTTAGTGGTGTTAGAAACAATGGTTTCGGGGCCACGAAATATGACAAGTAAGTTCATAAATATTATTATTTAATATTTACGAGTCAAATGTGATTTTAAAAAGGTTTTTGATTTGATAATTTATGTTATTTAAGTGATTTATTAAGTTCAAGTGGTAAGACCCTAAAGCCAAGTGGTTTTAGAAAATGAGGTATCGGGACCTCATTTCTATAAACTGAGCCATAAATATTTTTATAAATATTTACGAAGTGTCATTAAGGTGGTATAAAAGTTTCGTTAAGAAATTTTAACTTTTTGATAGTTAATTAAGCAAAAAGGACTAAATCGTAAAAGTTGAAAAAGTCAATCGCTATTAGTTTAAATGTGTAAATTGAGTAAAGAATTATAATTGGAGGGTCTTAATGGGTAAACTACCCATTCTTAAGTTGGTGGACAGTTAAAGCTTTATGTTTTAATCTTATATGTAATTTATATATTATAAATGATATTATTAAATGAAAAAGTAAAATAAAGAATAAAAAGGTTAATAAAATAAAACAAAAAGGCATCATTTTCTTTAAACACTGAATGTACCATGGAAAAAGAAAGGGAAAAGCCTCAAGCTTTGGCCATGCTTTGGATGATGCATGTAAGTTTGTTTTAGCCTCGTTTTTAATAATTTTTATGTTTTTGATATCATTGCAACTAGGTTCAACTAGCCCGTACCTTCAATTTTGAAACTGTTAAAGATTTTGAATGTTTCCATTTATGAATCTAGTGATTTTTTCGTTAAATGATGAATTTGAAATATTAGTTGTTATTTAAAAGTATTTTGATAGGTGATTTTGATGAATTATCCATTAGAGACTAAATTGTTAAAATAATAAAAATACAAGGACTTGATGTGAAATTGTTGCAAAATGGGATGAAATGGAAGCCATGAATATTTGGATAGTGTAAAATTTCAATAAAATGGTTAGTTTGCATGTTTTAGGCTTAGGGACTAAATTGAATAAAAGTAAAATGTTAGGGGTAATTTTGTAAAATGTTATAAATAACTAAATTGTATAAAATACATTGTTTTACTATCTAAATTAAGAAGTTGAGTGAAATGATTAATTTAGATCAAGATCGGGTGGAAAATCGAGGGGAATGGAAAATTACCAAAATGCCCTTGTACCTTGACATTTCTACAATTTAGCTAGGTAAATTTATACGTTTAAATAGCATTTTAAATTATGTTTTAAATGCTATCATTTTATATTATCAAATTATGTCTCGGCGAAAAACTCCAACGGTGTATCGGCGATGATCGACCAATGAAAAGGGATAGCTTTGGTTATCGATTATGAAAATAGATAGCTTCGATTATCGATTATGAAAAGGGATGGTGACGACCATCAACTATGAAAAGGGATGGTAATGACCATGAAATATGAAAAGGGATAGTGACGACCATCAACTATGAAAAGGGATGGTGACAACCATCGATTAATGAAAAGGGATGGTTTCGACCATCGAATATGAAAATGGATGGTTTCGACCATTGAATATGAAAATGGACAGTTACTACCATCATTTAGAACACTTTGTGTGGTCTCTGGTAAGGGTTCCGGTTGACTTTACTATGACAAATATGGAAAGGTATGATGTACCAATGATCAAAGTATGAATCTTCATGTTTATGAAAGGTATGATATAAGTGATGCTATGTTATGTACCCATATCTTACCATGTGATGATATTGCTAAGTTATGCGTTTAATCACTAGCTTGTGGCTATGGTTAGTGTTATGTTTATGTCTTATGTGTCTACAAATGAAATGGTAAGTGTTCAATAAGAATTAAGACATGTTTATATGAAACTCAATGGAGTGGTGATACATGGAAAAACATGATGTATTGTGATTGATGATAAATCCAATTGAATCATACTCGAGTATAATGGTTATCCATGTCAAATTCATATGAATCATGTTTAAATGAACTAACATGTGTTGTTGATGTGCTAAGGCTTATGCCAAGTTTGTGGATATGATTGATGTTTATGATTATGCTTGTACTATGCATACGAAACGGGTAAGAAAAGTAAATGAAATGGTAAGTACATAGTTGGGATGTATTATGATGTATTATATGTGAGCAAATTGATTATGCTATGGATAAATACGCTGAATTGAGAGTTAATAATGTTGTTTAGGCTTATGATAAGTATTGGGGACAAAGTTGAAAGTAAATAAATAGAAAGATATATAATCTTATGAAAGGGATTGATGATATATATTATGTATCATGAAATCCTATCATGTTATGAATGATCAATAAATATGCGACATTAATAAACTTACTCATTTGTCAGTTGATGATCATATTGATTTATAAATTTCATATCATTGGCATAGATTTATGTTTATTCTATAAAGTTTAATATTGAAATGGAATATTATGCTTAAAGTTTATACGAGCTCACTAAGCATTCATTGCTTACGTAGTTTTTCTTTTACCTTACAAATTATCAAAAACTCGATCGGGTTGAAAGCTAGTCAGAGATCCATCACACTGTCCATCTATTTATTCGGTAGATTCTTATGCTTTGGTCGCAGATATAATGACATGTATAAGTGTTTTGTGCTTGATGATATGGCCATTATGTTTGGCTTGTAAATATGGTTTTATGATTGATGGCATTTTGTCATTTTTGGGCTTGATAGCTAATGTTGAAATGGTTTAATGATTATACGTTTTGAATGGCCAAATTGGTATGCTTGTATGATATTGGCATGAAATGTTGCTTTGAATTTGTGAAACTTATGTTATTTGGATGTCTTGATGATTGGTGTGCTTTTGGTACTTTGATGTTTAAAGGTTTATGTTTATAACATCAAATTGATGCATGGTTTTATGGCCAGAGTGGTAAGAGTTAGCATGTTTGCAAAATGATCATTTACGGCATGTATTGATATAGCATTTAAATCAAATATGTTTAATTAGATTATGACCATTTAAACATTAATTTGGTATGTATATATGTTGGATGTTGGAACCATTTGGTTATTGCTAGTTTTGTGTCATTTATATGGCTTCGATACACATGAGAAGTGGTCAAAATGGTAAAGTTAATTTGCTATGGCATGAACCTAATATGGTATGGTTGATATGTGTCAAATGTGATATTTTTTGGTACTCAAACAAAACAGTTGATAAATGGTAAATGTGCACATGTTTAGGTTGATTTGATGATGATGTTTGAGGTGCTTTTTGGCATATTGGTTGTATGGATAAATGACCTATTGAATTGGTCTTATTATGCATATTTTAGGTATGTTTGAAAGCTTGATTGTATGTGCAACTGTCTTGTAGGTGTGAGCTTGAAATGGGTGAAAGGAATGGCTTGAAATTAGCCTATTTCTTGTCCATGCGGCATAAGACACGGACGTGTGTCTCAGCTGTGTGTGACACACGACCATGCGACACGGTCATGTGTCTCCTATAGGTTTTATTGATTGCATTTCGAAAGTTACACGGCCTGGCACACGGGCGTGTGGCTTGGACGGGTGACCTAAGTTAGAGAGTTACACGGGCAGGGACACGGGCTGGGACATGACCGTGTGTCCTTACTTTGAATGCCACACAGCCTGAGACACGAGTGTGTGTCTTAACTGTGTGAGTTACACGTCTGTGTGACCCTTCCAGTGTGAAAATTTTTTATCTTTTTCTATAAAGTTCTAAATGTTTTTGATTTAGTCTCGAATAGTTTCTAAAGCGCTTATATGGATGTGAGGGCTCGTAAAAGGGACATTGTGTATGAGTTTGATTGATAATTCCAATGATTTATGGAATGATCGACATCAAATGTTTTAAGCTTTAAGTTTTCTGTAATACTCCGTAACCTTATTTTGGTGACGGATATGGGTTAAAGGTGTTACATTTCAAAATTGAATTTGAGTTTGTACAGATGTGTAGAGTTATTGAAAGTTTGTTATCTAAGTACCGATTATCAATTAAGGAATTCAAGTATTTCAATAATATGATCTAAAATGGTTAACTAAATAGAAACTTGTTTAAATTGATCTAATTTCAGTGATTAGTTGGGATAACTATAGGAATCTGTTGTTATAAAACAGGAACATCAAAGTTAGTATTCAGATTTTTGATATTTCAGCGGGTGAAAGCCGAATATGAGGTTCCGTCAGGTTTGTTGCAACCTGTGTTGATTCCTGATTAGAAATGGGAGCGTGTGACTACGGATTTTGTTTCAAGATTATAGTTGACAAGTTAACGAAATCCGTGAACTTTATTTTGGTTTGGATAGATTCTTCACTTGAGAAACTAGTTGAGTTATAGATTTTCTGATATTGTTAGATTGCGCAGTGTACTGTTATTCATTAGTTCTAATCATGATCCCAGTTTTGGGTACTAGATTGAATTTTAGTACTGCTTTTCTTCCACAAATAGATGGTTAAACTGAGTGTGTAATACATATTCTGGATTATATGTCATCATGTTGCGTAATTGAGTTCGAAATTAGTTATGAAAAATAATTATCATTAGCTGGATTTGCTTATAGTAACAGTTATTAACTGAGCATAAAAATAGCACAGTATAAGACTTTATATGAGCATAAATGAATAAGAATGTTGTTCTGAATAGAACTGAATGAAAGAAAGTTAGTTGGAGTTGTATTGGTTTGAGAAACTGGGATTTAAGTCAGAGTTATCCGTGATAATTTGAAAGTTGCATCTGATTTTCAGAATCCATAATGTTTTTCATGCCTCGATGCCTCGTCGTTATTGTTCTGATCCATCACATGTACTTTCTGTTGACAAGATTGAATAGCAACTGCTTTGGCTTATAATCAATAATCGATTAAAAAAATTTAGCTTAGGAAGTGAAAGAATTACGAAATAACATATACCGTTGGTTAAAGTATAATGGTATTGATACAGAGTTCAGAAATCTTACGTGCGGAAATGATAGAATTTATGAAATAATATTACCCGAACTTGTTTTTATTTTTGGGTAAGAAATTTTAGGGATGAAATTTTCTAATGGGGGAGAGTTGAAACAACCCTTTTTTAGTGGTCTTAGAAACGGTGGTTTTAGGAACCACAAACTCGACGAGTAAATTCGTAAAAAATAATTAAATTATTATTTTATAAATCATATGAGTCAATAATAGTTTTAAGTTGAATTTTGATTTGATGGATTTTAGTTAATTTAATAAATAGTTAAGTATAAGTGATTGTCCGAAAGTCAAGTGGTTTTGGAAAACGAGGTATTCGAATCTCATTTCTATAAATATTTACGGAGTGATTATATAGGTGTATTAAATTTTGGTTCAGAAATTTTAAGGTTTGGATAGATAATTAATTAAAAATGACTAAATTGCAAAAACTATAAAACTTGACCACTATTGATTTTATTAGTTAAAATGCTTAATTGATACATGGAGGGTTCATATTACATGAAAGAACTGTTGGATCGCCGGCACCCCTACGGCGCAGCGAAAAAATTAAAATCGGCGACCCTAACCATGGATCCATGTGTGAGGAACGAATCGAGGTGATCAAGGTTACGAATTTACCTAATGTTTAGTCAGAGTAGATAGCAACACCTCAACAACAAGTAGTCTGATCTGCTGTCGAACCAAAACCGCAATCTATCGTGATCCTGGTCTCTACGTAATCCACCCAGTTGACTACGAACGGAAGGAATCCCCAAAACAATTTTGAGAGTTATTTTTCTTATGCGTCGCTAGACTCAAACAAAGAAAACGTGATTATTTATATCCTTTTGTTTTTAGGGTTTTAATAATTAAATAAATATGATAATATTTTAAACCAAAATTATAATTACATTAATTATAATATAAGTTCGATAAACCATATATTTATTTGAATTCTTATGCTAACCAAATTCATGTCCTCACAATACGCACAACAACCTTGTACATAATGTGTTGAAATTTGATTACCAATTAAATTAATTCTATAATTAATTTAATTCAAGCGACCCCAAAAACAATACCAACTATGGTATATTCCGTTCATTTCAACTATAGGTGTGACCTCAGAGGTTCTTGTAACGTTAGCAGAACACTAGAACGATTCTAATGCTACGAACAATGAGTGGCATCTAGCAATGCATCATTGCTACCTAAGTCACAAGAGATCATGATTCGACATAACCTTTTTATGATTAACCTTTTATGCAATAATCCTTAAGTCCTTTATCTCTGGATTGGACACAAGTCATGGAACAGCCACACTTGCATTGTCCATTCCATGTTCCTTGATCTCTTAAGCAGACTACGATATACAAATAAGTATGACATCTAATATCAACTTATTTGAGCATGGTCATGCATTTCTAGTCTTACTTAATCAAGTGGCCTAAGATATTCTCCCATTATCTAGGAGGGACTTATCCTATATCGACATTCTCAGGACATTATTATAAAACAGTTTATTTATATACACAGAAAAGAAACTGAAATAATAATGGTAACGCCTTATATTAATAAACATGATAAATCAAGTATGTTATTACAACCATCTCATGATTGATCTTTGGGCATACTCTAACAAGAACATATGTTTTCTCCCTACCTATTGGTTAATATGTCCCCATTTAGTTATCTTTATCACATATTTTAGCAATTTTTAGTTCAGTAATTTGCATTTTATAACTCGATGGATCTTAGCCTATTTATCCTTAATTTTGTCACATTTTGGTACTGATGCCGCTGCATGAGTATTTCCATATTGCGCCTAGAATTGTCGCCGCACCTGACAGTTGTCCAGATAAGAACAAAAATCTGTGAGCTGTCCAGTCTGGTATAACCAACTTTTACGTACAAAGATAGCATGATTTTGATGAAAGGACACCTGTGCTATTTGAAAAAATATATATTCACATGGAAAAGACAAGAGAGGAAGAGAGATTTTTGGGTTTATCATCTTCTCCAACCTATCCTTTGAAGCTTTCGGCTATGGCGGCCTAAGCTCTGATGGGTGAACTGACATGAAAAGGATGTAGCTTAGCTCTTGACGAAGAGCCCTGCGTACGACATAAGAGGGAATCGATAGATTCAAGTTGAGTTGTCTAGGAGTAGTATTCTCCACTTGTTTCTTTTATTTTTCTTTTCTAAACGCTGGTGATTACTTTCTATTTCATGTTTGTGCAGAAGTACACATGATTTTTGGGTTAAATGCTATTTTATTCAATCTTGTTTCTACTATTTAATCTTTGGGTTTGAATGCTTTTCTTTTAGCATGGAAGTGTTATTGCGGTCATTAACACTAGAAAGTGCAGTAATAGTTCAAGTTAGCAAGCATAACAATAGAAGTTGCTGAAGAATTAGAGTAATTAAATCCGCTTGTTCTTAATAGTGTTCCATTGCCAGCATCGGAAGGTGCGGTTAATGTGGATGTTTAAGTCTTAGACTAAATATAGAAGTTAAGCTTGGTAAGATATTCATTGCAGTCTAATGCATCGACAATCACCTATCCTTTTATACCTTGTGAGCACTTAGCATTCTGTTGGATATTCACTTTGGGGATCTCAATTTCTCACTATCATATTTTATCTTATTATTTTCCAGTTATTGCTTCGACACCTACTCTCACAATTTATCTCATTTCTATCCATTTATTGCATTAACATTGATAGACAAAAGACAACCATCCTCGTGGGATCGATATTTGACAGACTCATATCTGTCTACTATACTTGCATTGTTAGTGTGCGCTTGCACATTATTGCTATGACGTTAAATAGCCGATCAAGGGTTTAAGTGATAATTAAACCACTTTTAATGGAATGGACGGTTAATGCCTTAATTTTAAAGGTTTTTTTATGTTAAAATTTTATTTAAATTAATATTATTATATGTTAAAATAAATAAAGCCAACATGGTCTCTTTCATTTTTCTTCTTCCTCACCCGAAGTCACCATTGTTGAGCTAAAGGGGTTTTAGTCAAACTTCTTCTTAATGCATGATATGAAAATTGAGCCTGTTTCTTGTAATTTTTATGTTTTTGATATCATTGCAACTAGATCCAGCTAACCCGTACCTCCGTTTTTGAAACTGGTAAGGATTTTGGATTTTAACAGTGATGAATCTTTGTTTTTTTTTTTTTAGCTAAATGATGGATTTGAAGTAATGGTTGTTGATTAAGACTAGTTTGTAAAATGACTTTTGTTAGTTTTTAGTTAAAGGATTAATTTGATATACTACTAAAATTTACATGGAATTTTTGCAAATTGTGAAAAATTATGGACTGTACTAGTTTAGAATAAAATTTGCTTGCATGGAAAAATTGTAAAGTTTTGTTAAATTTGGAGTTTCGAGTTTAGGGACTAAATTGTGAGAAATGTAAAAGTTCAGGAAAATGTGTAAATAATGAAAAATTAAGGGTCATATGCATAAAATGTGTTGAAAGATGTATTTGAATTTGATATATTGAATTAATCGTTATATAGATCAAGAATGAAACCGTTCGGAGATTAATCGGGGAAAAGATTACGGATTAGTGTCTACAGTCAACCAAAAGCATAATTTAGGTAAGTTCATAATGATTGTTGCTCAATGTAGGTCACTTGTAATTTATTGTGTTTTCTAGTTAATTGATTGATATATATATATATATGTGAAATTTCTTTGGTTATTTATATAACAATGAGAGTTGCAAGTATTTACGTATATATATGAAACTGAGAAGAGATTAGTAGTAGTGTTTCTTGAAATTGTATTAAATTTATGAGTAACACCCTTTACCCAGCTTGGTCACCAAGCCCGAATACGGGACGTCACACCACTGTCTCATGTCACATACATCAAGTAGAAAGATCATTGTAAACAAAACATTCATAATTTTATTGTTCGTATAGGTTTTAAGTTAATCGTTCAAGATAGATACCATTGCTACGTGCTAAATTTACAATAATTAGTCTTATAAACAATTTTAAACATGCAAAAGGTCCATTTAGCAAAATTCCCAAATATGTCCATAGGTATTGGTACTAATAATAGGGTATCGATATTTTCTCTATGTGGTATCGATACCACCTGGAAAAACGATACCAAACTTTCATTCTATTTCTCGATTAAAAAAATAAAAGTCTCAAAAATTATCGGTACCTTTCGTGAAGTACTAATAAATTTACCCTGAGTATCGATACTTGAGAAAAGGTACCAATACCAAATCTCTAATCCAACTTCCTGCACATTTCATGTAACAGCGCGATTTTAGGCCTAGTCGGAACAGTAGTTTCGGGACCACAAATTTGACGAGGAAAAATTTATTTTTTATTATATTTTTATTTTCTACAATTTCACGAAATGATTTCGTAAGAATTTCGTTCAAAAGTTTCGACGTTTGGGCACTCAATTTAGCCAAAAATGACTAAATTGTAAAAAGTGCAAAAGTTGAGTTCTACATGTTAGAAGTGTCCAATTGTTATGAAATTTTAAATTGGAGGTCCTTAAACGGTAATTAGACCATTTGTTAACTTGTTGGACAAAAATGGACAAGGGATAAGTGAAATAGGATATTTTTAAGGTGGGGGCATTTTGGTCATTTAGTAATTCAAAGAATTTAAAATGCCAAAATAGCCAAAAATTTGTCCATCTTCTCCATGATGAACGAAAATAGCAAGGGGGAAGCCATGGTTAGGGTTTTCAAGCTTCCAAGCTCCATAGTGATTCCAAGCCCTGTTTTTAATTTTTTTAAGTTTTTGAAGTCCCGGTAGCTTAATTTAGCTTATTCTAGCAATAATTTAACCTAGGGTTTATATTTGGAAAAATAATCATAGGTGAAATATGTTTATTTTGATATTTTATGGTAGAATATGATGCTTGAAATTGTGTTAAACAATTTTTGGTAAGCGATTTTCAGTGAAAACAAGTGAAATGGCATAATCGGTAAAAATTATTATTGTTCATAAGTGCATGTTAGAGCAAGAATTTGATGTTTCTATAGAAGGGGAAAATGTTCATAATGTTATAAAACATAAGAAAAAGAAATAAAGTTTAATTTCTGAGATTAGGGGCTAAATCATAATTTTGTGAAACTTTAGGGGCAGAAATGTAATTTTTCCAAAATGTGATTTTTGGACTGGATTGAATAATGTGAATGTTCTATAAGCTAAATATGTTATTATAAATCGAGAAAGACGAGAAATTGACATTGATTGGTAAAATAAAAGTGAGAAAAAGTGAAAATTCCCGGTTGACCCTTAGAATGAAAGAGATACGAGTGAAGTTGCTAGGTCACGTGTGTAGTACTATGTGTAGGCTACTATGTGTACCGGAATGATAGGTCGCATGTGTAGCACTATGTGCAGCTACTATGCGTACCGGATAGCTTCGATCACGTGTGTAGTACTTTATGCAGGCTACTACGTGTATCGGATGAAAATGGTCACATGTGTAGTACTATGTGTAGGCTACTATGTGAACCGGGTATCATTTATTATAAGGTGGTTGCTATGTGTTGATTCCACCGTGTATCTGTTATTATTCCGAAGTGTTCATTGGGAAATTGACTAAGTGTAATTGAGTGATGAATATATATGTGGAATTGAATTGAAGATTGACTTGAAATTGGAAATGAGAAATTGGATTTCTTTAAATATAGTGATAAATTGAATGAATTGTTTATGAATTGAAATGAACTATTCGAATGAGATATGAAAAATTCAATGGAATTTAGATAGTGAAAAGTGAAATTATGAAAGAATACATTTTACAACAAAACAGTTTAGACAAAGAACAATTGTGTGAATTTTAAAAATCACCAAAATGGTGAAAATTTAATTAGAGAGTGAATAAGATATTAAATGAAATATTAATGAGTCTATTTTACATAAAAGAAACAGAGCAAGCAAAAGAGTTATATATTTTGAGATATTTTAATTTTAGTGAGACAGGTCGGATTGATTTTGAAATCCTGCTCGACTTTGGAAAATAATTAAAATTTTAAAAATAATTATGAGCTATATTTTATATTCTTAGAATCCTTAATGAGTCTATTTTCAAAGAAAATAAATAGAAATATCATCTGAATTTTGTACAATGAGATAATTCATTTTTAGTGAAGAGAGGTCAGAGATGTTGAGCAGTGAAATAGGGATGACTTTAAAGAATAAACTGTACTAATTGGCCAAGTCAAAAAATTCTGAAAATTTTATGGTAAGAAGATACGTGAGTCTAGTTTCGGGGAAAGTTATCGGATCTTAATTTGGAGCTCTGTAGCTCTAGATAAAAATGATTTAGTGACTCTGACTGAAATAGACAGCTTTGAATTTAAATATAAGTGAATAGTGAAATTATGTATAATGCTATTTGAGCATGTTATATACAAAAATGATGTGGGATGGAGAGGAGGAGGAGGAAAATAAAGTATATGAATGAATTGTGTATAATTGGTTATATGCCTGATTATAATCGATAAACGTTGAAATAGGAGTGATGTTTATATTGGTTCATTACTGGTCATCGTAAGCTCGTAAGAGAATATAAAGTTTCATAGCATATGTGTGTGGTATATTTGTCATGAAGTGATGTCATGAGTGACTCATGAATTAACTCATGTTGGTAAGTGGATGCATAATTATAGTATTCAAATATATACATATTTGTAATATTTTTCTATGTGATTCGAAAAAAGGGTAATAAATAACATAATGAAAATTCGGCCATGGTGCTAGTTTATGTTAAATGAGTGTTTTATGGCATATCTTAAGTAATGGAATGTTATAAATTTTGAGGTTAATTTGCTAGTTAAATAAATGACAAATGAATTGATTGCGTATTTGTAATTTTGACATATGCTTGGTATATGAAACATAATAATATATGCTTGAATAAACTTTAAGTATTCGAATGACATGGATTTGATGGTGATAAGAATCGAATATTGAATTCATGAAGCACAGGTGATGTATTATTGTTGTGTGATAGCTTGGTTCGAGAAATTGATTAGGTAAATGGTAAGTGGAAGCATTTATGGATTTAGAAGAAAATTTGGAATGAACATGAAATTTAGCTCAATTAAATGATTTCATCAATTAAACATTGTGTATACCAGAATGTGTTAGTGAATTACATATTTGTAAATTAACATTCGAAGTTCAGTAAGTGATATATGAAATTAACATGAAAGGATTTATGATTGTTATTAATATTGATTCTGACATAAAGTGGATTCTTCAATATTGGATTGATTTAACGAATATATTGAGCATATGAATGGGTATGTATTGGGCCTCGTATACCCTAATTAGCGACTCGAAGATAATAACTTGAAAGTTTTTAATTTGGATGAAATTTTATAACTCGGTTTAATATGCATATAAGTGTATTTATTTTGGTAATTCCTCATACCCTATTCCAGCGTTGAATACGGGTAAGAGGTGTTACAATGTGACATCACCAGATTTGGCCCTAATGTTTAGGCCGGATTTGGGGTGTTACATTTCAAAACATAGAGATATCAATTTTAAAACCCGATTATCGATTCCTCTACTCCAAATCTAAAAATGAAGCATATATAAGTAATTAACCCATTCCAATTTAGTTCCTAAACATCATGCATCAATTACTTTGACAAATAATCATTCAACGACCTAATTAATAGGTCAATATCGCAAAATCATATTCAAGCAAGTTACGTCAATACATCCTCAAGTTCATGAACCCAAGCATAATAATAAAATGTAATCCTTGTAAACCAAACCAAAAACCAGCACAATGTTTAGAAATCAACAGGGCTATAACGAGTCTACCATATTGGCCTATCACATTGCCTTTATTCCCCAAACATTAATAATTATAGAACACCTACAAAATAATAAATAGACTTACTTGGATCACCTCTCGCAACCACACTGCTCACACTGGCAAAGAACTAATCTGCAATGGTTAACGAAAAGAGTGAATGAGCTTAACAAGCTTAGTGAATGCCTAGAACAACTACTATGCAAACCGTTCATCAAGCATAACGAAATAACCATATAGTATAACCTTAACAGTTCCAACTTTAGTGTCATAATGTACTTGTGCATTATTATTAGTTCTTTTACATGGTAAACATATTTACTTTTAAGTATATAATCACCTAACATTGAAGCATATATCACAATATTCAAGAGTAGGTTTATAGATAAATGGCATAATGGTCACATGTCATATAAATACATATCACAATACAAACATATTCGTAATTTAAGATAATTTGCATAGCAACCACATACTCATTTAGGCATATATCCTTTACACATATATACATTTTAAGATAATTTGGAACTTGAGCTATGAAACATAAAGGGAGCTCTATCATCACTCATCGGATACGCGGATCTCCAACACACCAAACATAGAATGAAAGAGTCAAACGTGTCCCAAAAATGAAGAATAAAGCTAACACTCTCCTTATTTCCCCTCACATGTCCTGTTGAATGGAGCTTAGCTCACATTCCCTTATCCCTCCAACATGTCCTAAGGCCTCAACGCCCAAAATCATTGTACATATAGGTGAGTACTCACAATTCTATGGCATGCCAACAATATCCAACGATATCAATAATCACAAGGCCAAAATGTCTAAAATCAAACACACATCACTTACCGATTATCCGTGTACAATCATTGCATGTTTGCATCTTTAGCAAAACACTGTCACTAACATTTATTTAACATATACATAACATGTACACTTTTGCATTTTCACAACAGTTATCATAACCACATATCACATGTTATAACATCTCATCTCAATTCCCATATTCACAAGGTAACATAGGTATGAGAAAGCTTACACTCGAAATTTAGAGTAAGGATTTAGGTTACTACTAAATTCCCAAATAATGTATTGAATCTTGTCCACAAGCAATTATTCCAAACACTCACCGAAAGCTCAAACTAGCTTTTCCTTACCTTTATCTCTACTCGTAAAAGGTATCATCGAATCCAGAACTTCAACACAAGAAATTCACACAATAATATATCCAAAAATAAGTTAAGGACTCATTACAAGCATACAAAACATAAGCCTAAACTGAGTTTTCATGTAACCAAAACTTATAACATAACAAACTTTAAATTCTAATATCTTGATCTATACTTAATATTTTCACCTAAAACCAATTATGTTCATCTTATAATTCACCTACGACTAATTCTCAACCTTTAAACTACACAAAACTAGTCAATTCAACATATCGACTTTTTTGACATGTTTTATGGCCATTTTCCAAAACTTCATTAAAACTCAAGAAATCTTTAACAAAACTTCAAAGTAAGTTTAGAAACCTTCTACTGATGTAAAAACAAGTTGAAAAACACTTTGAAATCATGTTTTTATGCAAAATTAAGAAATCCACCATTAATGATCCAATTTTCAGCTTTTATTTAAAACATGTGTTTTAATGGCTACAAATTCAATTTAAGGGACTAGATATCATTTAAAACTCATGGAAAGTTGAATGGTTACCTTTCCTGGAAGATAAATGAGATTTGACATAAATTCAAAGAAATCCATGTTTGGAGAAGATGATGTAGATGATAAAGTTTTTGGTGATTTTTTTGGTTTCTATAGAGGTTTATAACTTAAAAGATGATAGAAATCAAAAGGAATTAGGATTTGAAGTTCAAAATTGATTGAAATAGCAAGAGAGAATTAAGGGATGACGAACACAAATTTTGGGTAGTTTTTACGTGAAATAACTTAGTGAAGAGGGGTTATTTAGCTTGGATTTTAAAATCTTGTTAAATTACTTTACAAAAACACTCAATTTTGACTCTTTTACAAATCAGTCCTATTTCTTAATTAAATGTAATTAAAACTCATTTTTCAGAATTGATTTAATTTTGTAAAATTCATAATTGAAAACATTGGTATGCCATGTCACAAAATTTCAAACACCCTAATGCTAAAATTCCTAAAATACCCTTAAAACTCGTGGGCCCTATTTTTGGGTGAGACAATATGTGAATGATATGAATTTTAGTGTGTATACGAAAATGAAGAAGTGCCCCTGAATGCACATCTGTGCCCCTGTTTGCACTTCGGTGCCTCTGAATGCACATCTATGCCTCTATTTACACTTCAGTGCCCTAAATGCACATTTGTGCCCCTGTTTGCACTTCGATGCCCCTGAATGCACATCTATGCCTTGTTTGCACTTCAGTGCCCCTAAATGCACATTTGTGCCCCTGTTTTCACTTCGCTGCCCCTGAATGCACATCTATGCCTTATTTGCACTTCGGTGCCCCTAATCGCACATTCATGCTCCTGATTGCAATTTGGTGCCCCTGTTAAGCATCTGTGATGCCCTTAGTATGGTTTTTGTTACTAAAAAGAATGAGTCAAGTTATTTGATTCGATGAACTAAATGATATGGAGATTTACAGGTTAGTTATATGCTTCTATGTTTTGGTTTATTTATATGTAATGGGCTTGATAAGTGAAAATATAAGAATGTATGATTTATACAGGTACATGGAATGCCACTTTGAGTATGTGTGATTTCACTATGGTAAGATTTTGAGAAGTAAATGGTTAAAAACAATTTGAATATGGGTATATGTAATATTATAATTCATGTTTTGTTATTGATAATTAGTGATGGCATTATATTTCTTTAAGTATTTATTTTTATGGTGTAAGTCAAGTAAACATTTATATTATGAGCTTACTAAGCTTTATAAGCTTACTTGGTTCTTTTATGCTATTTTGTAGATACTAATTTTGAACCAAACAAACGGATTGACCAGAAAGCTCACACTATCCTACTCCCTTTTGTGGTAGATTTTGTAACCTTTTTAGTGGATTGTCACATGTATATAGGATTTTGTGATAAGTGTGTCAAATGATATTTTGTAATGTTGGTCTAGTGATTATTCTATTTTGAGTTGTAAAATGTGTGCAAAAAATATAAATCATAATGTACATATGGTAAGCTTTTGGTATCTGTGTATAAAGAGTTAGTGTGATCAGTTATGAAAATTTGAAGTGATGATTAGATGAAACTTTGGCAGGATATTTGAATGCTTGGTTATGAATTGAGGTACCTATGAATAGTATATTGGTTAGAAGCTTTAGGTTGATTGTTTTGGCATGCTTTGAGTGTTATTGAAATGCATTTTTGAAGTTTTATAATCATGTGCTGGAAGTTGGTTTAGGTATATAAGCTTTTGGAAGTGAAATGAGCATGATATGGGCCATTTTTTGGGCACTCACGGCCTAGGACATGGGTTGCCACACGACTGTGTTTCTCACACGAGCATGTGACCTTGAGCCACGTGAGCATAGAGAGTTACACAACCTGACCACACGACCATGTGACCTATGATTTCAATATTTTTAGTTTTCCCTGAATTTTTTATTTTTGTTACGAATTGGTCCTTGATTGTTCTTAAATTAATTTTAGGGCCTCATAGGCTCTATTTTAGACTCATAAATGTATGTATTACTCTGATCTAAATTATTATGAAATTCTATTAATTAAATTGGAAACTTGATGCTATATGTAATTGATTGTTCTAGATTGTACGATAATATGATGTAACCCAAATCTGGCGACGAGTATGGGTTATGGGTGTTACAAGGCGGTTTTCACAAGTATATGGGTTGGGTTGTAATATAGTTTTTACAACGAAGTATGAAAGTACTTCGAGGATCGTACTGAACGGAGGTGAATACAAAATTAATTATAACATCAACATGAATAGATCTAATTAGTAGTTTAACTAAATTATATTACAATAAATCATAAAGTGAAGAAAAATTATATTATAAGAAAATAAATAATCTGTATTAAAATAAAAATGGAAAACTAATTTTGTAACACCCTTAACCTATATCCGTCACTGGATTAGGGTTATAGACTATTATCAATCAATCAAAACTCATTTAACATCATAACATTAAAATGATTAACCTTAACAAAAACCAACCAATCATATGCATTTTTTTCATAAATTGAGCCTTCGAAGTCCTAGAAATAGCTTAGGAGCAATTCAGGACTAATTTGAAATAAATTAGAAAAATTTAGGAAAATATGAAAAATTTCAAAATAAGGGGCACACGGTCGTGTGGCTAGGTCGTGTAACTTTCAAAATAGGGACACATGACCGTGCCTCAGCCTATGTAACTCATTCATTTATGACACACGGTCGTGTCATAGGCTGTACGCTAGGCCATGCAACACACTAAGATAAAACACAATGACGTGCATCAGACCGTGTGTGTCACACAGCCAAGTGACATGGGCTTGTCCTAGGCCGTGTATACCTAAATGAACCTTAAATGACAAGTTTACCATTTTAGGCTTACTCGGACCCTTAATAATCCATTTACCAGCCATTAGACCTATCCAAAATGACATTAAACAAACTAAAATCATACTATTTTCAACCATCTTATGTGCCTAACCAATGTACCCTCATTAGTACCACAAATGTACACAATTATACAACAATATGAACAATCACCCAAAGCATGTCAAATCACACAACTTAACATTCAACCAATATGCCAATCATAGGCACCTCAAATCACAACATTTCAATATAACACATACCATAAACTTGTACTAAAAACATCTTCCTTCGTTCACATATAACATACTAAGTTAACTACTTGCACTTAAGATCATACTTTAAAGTTTTACATATCAAAACAATAGGAATGACAAACAAGCCTATTACATGCCATATAATCCAAAATAATGTTCAAAAAACTACAAAAAATTTATTTGATAGTGTGACTTGAGTGTTGATCCGACTGTCCAACCTTCAAAAGTATCCAAAAGAATAGAAAATAACACAAGTAAGTTATTGAAGCTTACTAAGTTCGATGTACAGAAATTATAAGTCTTACCAAAGTAAATATAACCATTCAATCAAAAATGATCCAATAACACATGCTTCCTGTCATCCACAACTACATACCGATTAATTACATCTCTCAATTCAAAGATCAACCAAAGTTCTCCAAGAATAATATACATATCTACAATATAATCAACTCTACATATCAATTACATGTCATGCCATTCAAAATCATTATATAAGTATAATACAATAATTTACGATCTAATAAATGACTTATAGATACGAGCACAGTAATCCATCCAAAGACACGCCAAATGCTCATAAGAGCTCATCCACCCAATAACATGCTAGTTGCTCCGAAGAGCTAGTCCAACAGAAAGCACTCCAAAATAAGAAGTATAACACGAGAGTTTGAAAAAAATGATGAACCTCAACCTACTCGGGAAAAATATATATATATCACACCACATCAATCTCCACTCCAATCCCCACATAACACGCCGTCCTTCAATTGTACTCTATCTCGCGTTCATCCTATCCAAGTATTCAAACTCAATAATATTTCTTAAACAACTTTACATCAAAAATAAAACAATTATACCTATTATATTAGATCATATCATCAAACATTTCATATAGATATTAAATCATAATTCGTACGAAGTTTCCTGGACTGAGTTGTAGTAGTTGTAGAAGTTTAGGGACTAATTCACAATTTTTTGTTTTCCACGTAAATCAATAGGGTCTTGATATGCAATGAAAACAACCAAAATCGAAACCTTTCTCCCTAGCTATAGTGTTCGGTCAATTGAAGAAAAAGAAATGAAGATAAAAATGTTTTAGTCTTTCTTTAATTTTGTTTAATTTTCACTAAATTACAAAATTCCCATTGTACTTATATTATTATATCATTTTCAACCAAATTGCAGCCACACCATATTAACTAGGGCATAAGTGCTACTTAAGTCCTTTCTCATTTATTAATTAAGCTATTTGATCACCTAAATGCAATAATTACTATGTTTTACAGCCTTTTCAATTTATTGTTTTTTCCTTAATTCGTTATCTAAATGATAAAATTTCCTATCCAAATTTTAATATGACTCTAATAACTTCGTAAATATTCTAAAATTAGTATTTGCAAGTTGACACGATGGAAATTTATGGTCCCAAAACCACTGTTACGTCACCACTGAAAAACTGGATGTTACAACTCTCCCTTTAAGGAAATTTCATCCTACCTGTGAATAGATTCAGATACTGTAGTTTCATTAATTCCTCGAATTCTCAGGTTTCTTCTTTAGTACCATGTCGACGCCACAAGACCCTTACTAGTGGTACTCATTTATTCCAAAGTTCTTTAACTTCTTGAGCCAAAATTTTCACTAGTTCTTTAGAATATATCAAATCTGACTGTAATTCAATCTCACTATGAGGAATTACGTGTAAAGGATCAAATCTGTACCATGTCAGCATTGAAATGTGGAACACATTATGAATTTTCTCTAGGTCAGAAGGAAAACCTAATTTGTAAGCTACAAGGCTAACTCTTTCAATAATCTCGTACATTCCGATAAATCTCGGACTCATCTTTCCTTTCCTACCAAAACATAACACTTTTTCTTCCACGGAGAAACTTTTATAAATACTCGATCGCCAACAAAAAATTCTATATCTTTTCTTTTCAAGTTCGCGTATGATTTCTGACGATCAAATGCAACTTTCAAATGATCTTGAATAATTCGAACCTTGTCTTTAGTTTCTTGAATCAAATCAACTCCCACCATCTTGGATTCGCTCAAATTAGACCAATACAACAGTGTTTTACATTTACTCCCGTATAAAGCTTCAAATGACACAATTTTAATACTAGACTGATAATTGTTATTATAAGCAAATTCAGCTAACGGTAGATATTTTTCCCAGCTAACTTTAAACTTGAGTATACAAAAATGTAGCATGTCTTCTAGAATCTTATTAGTTATTCTGATTGCCCATCCGTCTAAGGATGAAATGCTATATTGAAATTGAGTTTAGTGTCCAAAGCCTCAGGAAGTTTACTCCAAAATCTTGATGTAAACCTCGGATCACGATTAGAAATAATCGATGTCAAAACTCCGTGCAATCCCACAATCTCTAACACATATAAATTTCATTAATCTCTCAAGTGAAAAATTTGTTCTAACTAGAATAAAGTGTGCCGATTTAGTTAATTTGTCAACAATCACCCAGATTGAATCTTTTTTTTTTGGAGTTACAGGTAAACTAGATACAAAATCCATCATGACTCGCTCTCACTTCCACTCAGGAATCATAACAGGCTGTAATAATCCCGATAGTACCTGATGCTCTGCTTTTACCTGCTGACAAATCAAACATTTATCTATGAACTCAAAAATTTCACATTTCATACCTGGCCACCAATACATCTGTTTCAAGTCACAATACATCTTCATGCTACCAGGATGAATGGAATACGTACTACTGCAAGCTTCAGACACAATACCTTGTTTCAAATCTAAATTATTCGGAACACAAATTCTATCATGGTAATGAAAAGTACCATCATCACCAACACTGTATTTAGTAGTCAAATTATTTTGAACCAAGTTTCTTTTCATTAACAACCTCGAATCATCATTTTGTAACTCCCGAATTCATTGTAGAAACATGGGTTTAGTCCTCAACTCTGTCATGCGAGCATGGACATGGACTCAAAACAATAGCTCGTGAAACATCGCAAGATCCAATTGAGATGCCAATAGAGCCAATTACTCGTGCACAAGCTAAGAAGTTCAACGAAGCTGTCACGGGTATCATTGATCGAGTTTGGGCAGAAGCTGTCACAAGACTAATTGATCAAGCTTGGGCATGCACTCCATGTGTCCCATGCAATGTGCTTCAAATGAAGCTCTAAATCAGTGTGTTTAATTCAGTTGCTAGAAAGAAGGATTGCTATCCATTTTAGTCAATTTTAGTTATTTCAGTTTGAGTCTATAATTATGTCCTAGTTTGAACATCATTAATATGTGTTTTAATTTTTACATCATTAATGCTTGACTAAGTTCATACAAATTAAAGTGTGTTTAAATCATGTCTTAATGCGCATTTAAACGTTGTCTTAATTTTGGCCAGGTTGTTCACATTGGCTGCTACTAAGAAACTTCTTCTCAAGCTGATGCATGCATAATTGATGTTCATTGAACCGAATTTATTGAGATCCATTCACTTAGACGTGTATGCACGTGGAAGGTGCTGAACACAACATTCCTAGTGCCTTTTCATGAAAAGCCAAGGCATCAAGTGAGTCCACACTTGACCAATGGTTGGCTACAAAGTTCACACCTATGAAGCCAATCAATCCTTGTTGTTCACACTTGAAGACTTTTCATGCGACACAAGCAGCAATAATGAGCTACATAACCATTCGGTTTTCCAAGTAGTATCAATTCATGTTCACACCATTTCAACTGTTCAACTTCATACACATTCAGCTTATCTTCAAGGTCCAGCGAATTGGCTGTTGGGAATGCAAATGCCACGATGTGAACAAGGCTGTTTGGGTATGCCTTGGACAAATTAATGGTCATTAAGCACATTCAATCTGATTGTTAACATGCCTATTCGGCTGATTTCTTGTATAGCCTATAAATACTAGGCTTGAAACACTTTGTAGGAAGTTTTGATGAATTTTTATCTTATTGTGAGTGTTTACTCACTTTGTTCTTATTTGACTAAAATTAACTTATCAAGCTTCCTTGTGGCGTCAATCTGATTCTTTTCTTTGAACTTATCACTTCTTAGAAGTGTGGCGTTCACCCTTATACCGGCTGGTTCCTATCTTGCTAGATAGAGGGTCAAGGTTTTCTTTTGTTATCCTTATCATAATTATCCTAATTGTTAATATAAAAATTAGGTCAATATTGTCCTTGAATATTGGTTCATTCTTCAGCCATTAAACCAAATTAAAACTTATCCATTCCCAACCAACAAAACACCTTTTTCTTACATAGCCTGTCATTCCCATTTTCAACCTATACTTAGCCCATCATTTTGATACTTCTTAATTTCGATTGGGAACTCTTGCGAATCATAATCAACAAATAAATATGAGCTCACATCATTTGGTATCAAAGCAAGTTAAATTAAGTAAGTATTCATGTTTCGATCTCTCCCGAGGTTAGAATTTGAAAAATAAGAATTAAAAAATTAAACAAAAAGAAAAGAGAATTCAATATATTTGCAATTACAAGTTCGAAATAAAAAAGGGAGACTTGAGATTATAAAATAAAAAAAGAGCTCGTTTAAAAGTGTTTATGTTCCCAAGTACCAGTTTCTTTACCATAATGATTTCAGCCACACTTCAAATTAACCTTAACTTTTTCTTTTAAGCCTTCCCTATCATCTAACCATAATCCCCACCTTTACATCACTTTTGAAGCCGATTCCACAAGGTTGTTGCTAAATCTAAGGCAATCATATAAGAACTTAGAGAAACGAGAAAGAGTGGTAAAAGGCAAGAGCGTGAGAGAGCATTAGAGGGGATAAAAGCCACTCACGTGAGGAGTGAACATTTCTTTTTGAGAGTACTAGTGAGATTTGTTGTGAGAAAACATCATGTCTCAAAATCCCGAAAGGAATGTTGCTGAGGGTGGTGGTGTGCCCGATTTAGCATACCAAGCACTCATTCTTGAGATGGACCAAATGCTACAACATTGGCTGGAGCCAATGCAAGAACAATTTGACCAATTGGAGGATAGAGTCCAATGAGAATGAACTCCTCAAAATCAAAGGAGGGAGCAAGGTCGTCCAAGGCTGAATCAAGAAGATTACTATGAGCCTAGTGACATAGAGAGTGATCGAGCCTTAAATCATAGTGAGAGGTATCGAGGATAAAGAAATTAAGGGCCAAGGGAACGAAATCAAGTTGATGACAATCTTAGCAATATCAAAATGGCCATTCCTCCATTCCAAGGAAAAATTGACCCCGAAGCCAACTTAGAGTGGGAAAAGAATATCGAACTCGTCTTTGTGTGTCACAACTACTCAGAGAGAAAAAAAGGTTAAACTTGCTGCCATTGAATTATCCGACTATGCCATTATTTGGTGGGATCAGCTAACCATAAGTAGAAGAAATGGTGAACGACCCATGTCTACATGGGCTGAAATGAAGGCTATCATGCGAAAGAGGTTCATACCTGCCCATTACCATCGAGAGTTGTACCAGGAATTACAAAATCTCACCCAAGGAAATTGAAACGTGGAGGATTATTACAAAGAGATGGAAATAGCCATGATTCATGTTGACGTTGATGAAGACCGAGAGGCTACCATGGCAAGGTTTCTTGCTGGCCTTAATCAAGACATCGCCAACGTGGTTGAATTGCAACATTATGTTTAGATCGTTGATATGGTGCACATGGCGATCCAGGTGGAAAAAAATTAAAAAGAAAAGGTACCACTCGAACATTTTCTAACTCTGCTTCTACATCGAAGTGGGGATAAGGAGCCTATAAAAAGGATGCCCCTATTGAACCAAAGACAATATTGGTGCAACCAAGACCAATAAGCCAAGTGGTGAATCAAATAAATGCAAGAACGAGGTCGTGACCAATCAAACTCGAGACATCAAGTGTTTCAAATGTCTTGGGAGGGGCCACATTGCTAGTCAATGACCAAATCGAAGTGTGATGATTCTAAGGGACGATGGTGAGATCGAATCTGAAGTTGAAAAGGAAGAAGAGCCCAAAGCACCTACTGATGAGGTGGATAACTTGGAGTATGTCGTTGAAGGAGAAATCCTTATCATTAAGCGAAGTTTGAGCCTCCAAATCACGGAGAATGAGTAGCAACGTGAAAATATCTTTCACAAGCGTTGTCATGTCCAAGGTAAGGTATGTAGTGTGATAATCGACAGAGGTAACTGTACTAACGTTGCTAACAGCATGTTGGTCAAAAAACTTGGCCTAACAACCACCAAACATCCGTATCCTTACAAGCTACAATCGCTCAATGATGGTGGTGAGCTCAAGGTTACTAGGCAAGCTGTCATTACTTTTTTGATTGGCAAATTCAACAATGAGGTTGTTTGTGATGAAGTGTCGATGCATGCTGGTCATTTATTGTTGGGGAGACCATGGGAATTTGACCGCCAAGTCATACATGATGGGTATACCAATCGATATACCTTCAAATATCTTGGAAAGAATGTTACTTTGGCACCCCTTACTCTAAAGCAAGTCTATGAAGATCAGCTCCAATTGAGGAATTCTTTTGAAAAATTGAGAGCAAAAGGAAAATTGGAAAAAAAATGAGAAAGAAAAAGAAAAGAAAATAGAAAAGAAGAAAGGAAAGAATGAGGTAAAAGCAAGAGAGAAAAACAAAGAGTGTTAGGTAAAAAAACAAGGGAAAAAGAAAGAAAATGAGAGAGTGAGTTTGGAAAATTGAGTGTTTATGCAAAAGAAAGAGAAATTCAAAAGTCCTTACTTTTGAAACAGCCCGTGCTTGTAACTCTCAAGGGATGCCTTGGCAAAATTAATGGTCATTAAGCACATTCAATCTAATTGTTAACATGCCTATTCGGCTGATTTCTTGTACAACATATAAATATTAGGCTTGAAACATTTTAAAGGAACTTTTGATGAATTTTTATCTTATTGTGAGTGTTCACTCTCTTTGTTCTTATTTGACTCAAATTAACTGATCAAGCTTCCTTGTGGCATCAATTTGATTCTTTTCTTTGAACTTATCACTTCTTAGAAGTGTGGTGTTCACCCTTATATCAGCTGGTTCCAATCTTGCTAGATAGAGGATCACAGTTTTCTTTCGTTATGCTTATCATAATCATCCTAAGTTCTAATATAAGAATTGGGTCAGTCTTGTCCTTTAATATTTGTTCATTCTTCATCCTTGAAACCGAATTCAAACTTCTCCATTCCCAACCGACAATACACCTTTTTTCTTTGCATAGCCTGCCATTCCGATTTTCAACCTATACTTAGCCCATCATTTTGGTACTTCTTAATTTTGATCAGGAACTCTTGCGACTCATAATAAGCAAACGAATACGAGCTCACATCACTCTACTAGTAAAGAACCATCATCATTCAGAGCTAAATAAGCGTTCAACACTCGAAGTGCAAACAATGGTGACTTTAGACTAAGAGCATCCTCAACCACAGTAGCCTTTCCCAGATGACAATCAATAACCATATCATAATCTTTCAGTAGCTCAAACCAATGTCACTATCTCAGATTCAGTTCCTTCTAGGTCGTTAAATACTTTAAACTTTTGTGATCAGTATACACATGACATTTCTCGTCGTATAAAAAATGTCTCCAAATCTTCAAAGTGAAAAAAATCACAACCAACTCTAGATCATGAGTAGAATAATTTCTTTCATGTGGCTTTAACTATTGAGAAGCATAAGCTACTACTTGTAACGCGTAGGTTTGTGCAAGTGTACACAATCGTTATCAAGTAATAAGTAAGTATCGAGTTATCGTCTCCACAGGGATTGTATTTGTGCTAAGTCACTTAATTTGTAAAACTATATTAACAATTCGGTAAATAAAAACACGATATAATTGAGAAGTGGTGATTAAAATATATTAAACTAAATGCAATGATCCCTAATGCAAATTATCCTAAGTATGCAAACTATATGAATGAAATAGATTTTAGTAAAATTAAACACAATTTGCAACAATTATAACATAAATAAACTAGGATAATTACTTTAATCAAACTCAATTTATTATCAACATGTTTAATAACATTCGAAAAAACATTCCATGGTAACTCGATCTTTCATGAGTTTCGAAACCACATTAGGCCCTTTTAGAATCCTTTACTTAGTAAATACGCATTTTACTAATTCTTATTTACTAAGGGTTTCTTAGCATTCGTGTGAGGTAACAGGGACGTGTCAGGTTTGAAACAATTTAATCACATAAATATAAAAACTATCCAGATAACAGAGCTTGGTCAGAGTTGTTATGTAACCTTCAATTTAATCGGGTCAGGATCTAAATTGAGCATGCATATTTTAATTATGTGACCATTAGCTTTCGTCTGGTTAGGATTGCTCAGCTAATTCAGGTGCATTTCGATCACGTATGGACGACATACAGACTTGATTTTAATTGAAAACATGATCGATTGAGGCACAAACATTATAAGCATGAATCAAATAAATATTATTTAATCAAAGCAATCATCCTAGGTTAAATAAAATTAAGCTAACATTGTTGTAAACAAGAACAAAGAACACATAGCAAATATCTTTATATTAAATTAAAGAAAAGGAAGATTAAACCTAATTCAAAGTGGCTGTCACCCAAGACTCTAACTGACAAAGCTCCTTCATTCCTTTGCTTTGCTCCTTTGCTGATGACTCTCTAAGGTGGCCGACCAAGGGTTCTTTAAGAGGCTTAATTGCTAAAATCTCTATGAAGAGATGATGGTAGGCCTGGGAATGGAAAAGGCTAATAGAATTTGTAGAAAAGAGAGAATGAAGAATGATAAGAATGAATGAGGAATGATTAAGGGATGCTTGAGGGATAATGAATGAAGGAATGAGAGGGTCTCATTTATAGGTGAGCAGAGGGGGATAGTTTGCTAAAAATAGTGGATGTTAACCTCTTCAAATCTCCTCAAGTTGTGGTCGGCCATGCTTAGTGGCTTTTGACTTGATTTTTTCTTGATTTTTAAGCAATTTTGGATGCCACACAACTCAGGATAAGACTCGGTCCATCATAAACCTTCGAACAAATCTCTAATTTCTTCAATACTACAAGGACCTTGTGTAATTAAAACAAAGAATGGTTTAAATGGATAGCCATGTGTAGCCGAATATTGGGTTGACTTGGTCTCCAATTTGGACGGTTTTATAATCCAGCAAAGCTATCAGACCTATCCAGAATAAATCAACAAGTTAGAAGACCAAAGAATAAAATTTATCCAATTTAATTAATTAATTAAAACCCAAATTATTAATGAAATATTTTAAAATAAATTGTTAAATATAATTTTAAAATAAATTGTTAAATATAATTTTACATTTTATTATTTTATTTAATCATGCATGGCCCACTTTATGTCTTAAAAAATATAATATATTCAAATTAATATGAAATAAGCCATTTATTGCACGAAAACTATATAATAAAACATAAAATCACATTTTAATAATTTTTATGTCCTAATTTCATATTTTCACATATTTCATTAATTTATTAAACAATTACTTAGTTTTAACAATGATTTTAATTAAAAAGGTGATAAATTACATAGGAAAAATCCTATATATTGTTCTATTTACAGGCCCTCAAACTTAAATTATTGCTCGTCCCGAGTAATGTTTATGCGTAGCAAAAGGTCTTGCTAAGGCAAAATTGCTAATTTTGTAAGCAGCATTAATCTTTGTCCCATAATCATGCATTAATAACTTCATGCTTATCGATCTTCTTTATTAACAAGTAATTCATATGCAAGCATTCCTTAAGATTATACTAAGCTTCAAAATATGCCAACATGAATCATAGTTTGCATGTATGTCACAACCATAGAGAACATTCTTCATTCAACATAATTTCCTATCAATCAAGCAAACAATCACAACGCTTATTTATGATCTTTATATGTTGAACTTAGGACTTCCTCTCCACTAATGTAGGTGACATAATCATCAAATCAATAGGTCTTTTATAAGGTTGTAATAGGGCTCAGTTAAAGGTAGGGATTTTAAGAGATGAGACATTTTGGTTTTAAAAATCTTAACCTTTAACTTTGTCTTTGTTTTCTCATAATACAACCTTTTTCTTTAAGTGAACCTTTGGAACACCCCCAAACTTATTTTGAACTCAAGCTCATACATTTTTCCTTTTTGGAGACTGAGCGAACTTTTCTTCGCTTTTTTTTAAGCATAAGCACATACATCTTTATGAAAATTTTCTCAAATGTTGATTCCCAAGACAACTTTAGTTAAGATAGGTGCACAAAATTAGGATAATTTTAAAAAGATGGGAACTGGCTTATAATGTAGGCTCATTGCAAAAACACGCCTTTAATCTCAAACTTACAGTTTCAAGGGTCTAATATCATATGGTTGGCTTGAGAAGGCTTAAACGATCCAAAGAAATAGTGCCTATATCATTTTAGATTTTTATATCCCCTAGGATTTCGCCTCAAAAAAGTTGCTAAGTCAATTCTAAAGATATAAACCTTCATGCATGTCTAATCGTAAAAGAAACTAAGTTTTCATGGAAAATATTACTAAGGTTAAGATCATACAAGCATTCCATTCTTCATGATAACATACTTTTACTTAGATAAATTCATCATTCATACTGCATACAAACTATCTCAATAACAAAAAAAATCTCTAAACATTCATTTATTAAAACATACTTATGAAAGAAATAATTGAAGCATACTTGAAAAAAAATTTAAAAGTTTGAGCAATTTATTTCCCTTACCCCCTCTAGAACGAAGCAATGTCCTCATTGCAAGAACAAAGTATTGAATAAAAACTGAACACCAGGTAGACTGCTTAAATACCAAGTCTTCCCTAATAACCTAATCTTAGACATGTTCATTCCCATTACCATATCACTTAGTCTTATTCTTTCTAAAGAAGTGGTAAGTTTGTTCATGCTTGCTATGTTTTATTCTGCAGAAATTAAATCCTACTTACGAAAGAAATAAATTCCTAAAGACCTAAAAATAATTAAATAAATAATAGGACAAGAATCCCCCCTTTTATTTTTTTGACTCATTCCCCTTGTCTTTTTTAGCTCCATCTCTGCTTGCATCGTCAGTACCTTCCGTCCATATCTCGAAGATAGCATTTGGGAACTCAAGAACAAAAGTCTTAGAGATATTCTTAAAAGTATTTGGAATTGAGTCATCTCTAATTTTTTCATATCTCCAGTAAGTTTGTTGTTGATTGTGCATGAACTTGCACATATCCATAAAAATTGACAACTTTAATTTCCTTAAAGTACTTACAGAAGTCAGCATGGGAGTTGTATATTCAAGTTCAACACTTAGCTTGACTGGTTCTTCTTCTGGCTCAACCTTTGGTTCAGGAATGTTCAGTTCCTTATCAGATTCTTCCTCTTTAGTGTTTGTGACTGAATTAGCTTTAGTTTTAGTTCCATCTGTTGACTCCTCTGTATCCGACTTAATTGGCTCTTCTTGGTCGCCTTGATTCATTTCATGCATCCTCTCTATTAATCTTTCAAGATCATAATTTGTAATGCATCCTTGAACATATCGCCCCTTCAGATTTGCTTGTGTTTTAACACGGGCCTTTAAGCAAAGTGAAGTGATTAATGATGGGAAATAAGCACTTCCTGCCTTCTTTTTAGCACAATCGTGAATCTCCTTGAGGATAATTTTTCCAACATTAATGGAATTTTCTGTCAAAATTGCATGTAACAAAAGCATCCGTTCCATCTAGATAGTGGAACTATGTGAGATAGGCATAAAACTGTAGCGAACGAAATAAAACCATACCTTTGCTACTCGTTTTGAGTATTCCCTTCGACAAGAATGGCTCCCATACTTTCTTATAATCCATTGAGATCCTGGATTTTTCACAACATCAAGCACTTGTTGAAGAAAATCCCAATTGATATTGTTCATCATAGGGTAGTAGTCATCTTCTTAAACATCAGGTAAATTAAACAAATCATTGATGGACTTAGAAGTAAGAGGTACCTTTTTCTTTCGAACGATGACTTCAGTAGCATCTTGCGTAGTCAAACTAGCATAGAATCCTCGAACTAGTTCATCATCGAGAAGTGAACGAGAATCACAAAATTGTTCTCACTTGATAGTATTGATTTTCTTTCTAATCGGTATAGGAACAACCATCAAATCATTACTCTTCAAGTCAAAACCTCTTTCTGGCATCATAGGTTGATGCTTGAAGATTGAATCAAATCTCTCTTTCACTTCTTCATCGATCAAAATTGGGTTTTTAGGAGTAGTCTTTGAAGATCTGGTTCTTTTGCGAGACATGGTATCTTTTCCCAAAAATTCGGCAAAGTTTCTGTACAAAAGATAAAATTGAAATTGGCAAAGTGGGTAGAACTTGCTACGGCAAAAATCTTGTGACGAAAATACGAAATTTTGACAAAAAGGGAAGAGAACTAGGGTTTCTTTGGGGATTTGAGGTTGATGGCACAAAAGGGAGATTTAGGGATTTTTAGGGTGTAAGCAAATTACTTTGAGGGATATGAAAATTAGTAGAATGGAGAGGGGTTTATATAGGGAACAATTAAGGCAACATGTAGCAAAAAATTAGCTACATTAGGGTTACTTGGGTGACAAGCAATGGCTGTGACAGCAAGGCATGGATTTTTCCCTCCTTTTTACTATCTTGGGCCTTAAACTCAGACTGTATCTTACTAAAAAAAACTGATTAGTACTTGGGCCAAATTTGACCCCCTTTATTAACATAAAAATTTAAAATTTAAACAGAACAAATGAAAAAAAAATTAATTCTTAATTAGAAAATTTCTTAACAAATTACATTAAATTAATTGAATGAATGTAATGAGTTAAGAAAATAAGTTCTAATTATTTATTTATTTATAAAATGAGTTCATGAAATATTAAAGGTCTGTTAATTTGAGCAAGGATTCAACTCGCTCAACTTCACCATCCTAGTAGTGCTTGAGACATTGACCATTAACTTTAAACATACCTTCGTAATTATAGTATAATTCAATAGCTCCATAAGGATAAACTCGGTAGATGGTATAAGGTCCCAGGAAATAACTTCAACCTTGGATTAAACAACAAAACCTTCTGACCTTCTTTAAACTCGCGAGGGTGTATATGACTATCATGTCATCTCTTTGATCTTTCTTTACACATTTTTGGCATTCTCATAGGAAAAAAACCTCAGCTCTTCCAACTCATCAAGTTGTAACATCCTTCTCTCACTAGCTTGCTTAAGATCAAAGTTCAACTGCTTCAAAGCCCAGTGAGCTTTATTCTCCAACTCTAATGGCAAATGACATGCCTTTCTAAAGACTAACCGATAAGGAGTCATTCCTAACAGAGTCTTAACTACTATTTGATAGCCCCATAATGCATCATTGAGCCTTCGAGACCAATCTTTTCTTCTAAGGCGTACTACCTTTTCAAGGATACCTTTAATTTCGCGATTCACTCTTTCAACTTGCCCATTAGACTGGGGGTGATAGGCACTAGCAATCTTGTGCTTCACATCATATTTTTCAAGCAACCACTTAAGCCATTTGTTCACAAAGTGAGAACCTTCATCACTAATAATAGCTCTTGGTGTCCCAAGTCGTGTAAACACATGCTTATGTAGGAATCGCATCACTACCTTAGCATCATTTGTAGGGTATGCTTTAGCTTCAACCCACTTGGATACATAGTCCACAGCAACTAAGATGTATTTGTTCCCATATGAAGAAGGAAACGGGCCTAAGAAGCCAATGCCTTATACGTCGAACAATTCAATCTCCAAAATGTTTGTCAAGGGCATCTCATTCCTCCTTGATATATTTCCAGTACTTTGGCATTTATCATAGTTCTTCACATAAGCATAAGTATCTTTAAATAGAGTAGGCCAAAAGAAACCTACTTGCAAAATATTTTCTGCAGTACGTGAACCACCAAAGTGTCCCCCACTTGGAGATGAATGGCAATGATACAAGATCTCAGCAATCTCGCTTCTAGCTACACACTTTTGGATTATATTATCTGCATATTGTGTAAACAAGAGCGAATCCTCCCAAAGATAATACCTACTATCATGAAGAAATTTTTTTCCTTTCTTGGTATGTCATTTCTCGAAGAATTATTCCACATGCAAGATAATTGGCAAAATTAGCAAACTAGGGTATTTCATGAATTCGATTTACCTCAAATAAGTGTTCATTTGGGAAATTCTTGTTGATAGGCACACATGATTGAGTTACCTCATCTTGTTCCAACCTCGACAGATGATCGACTATTTGATTTTCGACACCTTTTCTATCTTTGATCTCAAGGTCAAATTCTTGGAGTAAAAGTATCCAATGAATTAGCCTTGGTTTTGCATCTTTCTTCTTGAGCAAGTATTTAATGGTCGCATGGTCAGTAAATACTGTAAGTTTGGTACCTATAAGATATGAGCAGAATTTGTCAAAAGTAAAAACTATAGCGAAGAGTTTCTTTTCAGTTACCATATAATTGCATTGGGCTCCCGTAAAAGTTCTACTTGCATAGTAAATAAGGTGAAACACTTTATTTCTTCTTTGACCCATCACTGCTCCAATGGCATAGTCACTTGCATCGCACATCAACTCAAAAGGTGAGTTCCAATCAGGTGTAATGATTATTGGGGCTGAGATTAACCGCTTCTTTAGCTCTTCAGAAGCTTCCAAACATGCTTTGCTGAAATCAAACATTGTATCTTTCTCTATCAACAAACACAACGATTTAGAAATTTTTGAGAAATCTTTGATAAACCTTCGATAAAAACCGACATGGCCTAAGAAACTTCTGACTCCTTTCACATTCATTGGGGCCAATAATCTTTCAATTTTGTCTACCTTTTCTTTATCGAATTCAAGTCCTTTTTTTGAGATCTTATGAACTAAGACAATCCCTTCCTTGACCATAAAATGGAATTTTTCCCAATTAAGGACAAGATTCATCTCTTCACATCTCTTCAGTACCTTAGCCAAATTAATCAAATAGATATCATAACTGTTACCAAAAATAGAAAAATCATCCATGAAAACCTCAACAAAATTTTCAACCATATTAGTAAATATTGACATCATGCATCGTTGAAAAGTTGCAAGTGCATTGCATAAACCAAAAGGCATTCACCTAAAAGCAAACGTACCGTATGGACAAGTAAAGGTTGCTTTATGTGGGTCCTCCGGGGTTAAAACTATTTGGTTATATCCTGAATAGCCATCTAAAAAACAATAGAATTCATTACCTGCCAATCGATCTAACATCTGATCCATAAAAGGCAACGAAAAATGGTCCTTCCAAGTGGCTTTGTTCAACTTTCTGTAATCAATATAGATTCTCCAACCGGTAACAGTTCTTGTTGGAATTAACTCATTACGCTCATTTTCAACAATCGTTATTCCACCTTTCTTCGGTACACACTGCACCGGCTTACCCACAGACTATCTGAAATAGCATAAATGATTTCTGCATCTAACCATTTGATCACTTCCTTTCTCACAACTTCTTTCATAATAGGATTGAGCCTCCTTTGCCCATCAAATCGAGCTCTTTCACCTTCTTCTAAAATGATTTTATGCATGCAAAAAGAAGGTCTTATACCTCGAATATCAGCTATGATCCAACCAATTGCTTTCTTAAATTTCTTTAGAACACCAATTAGTTGTTCCTCTTGAACTTTCGTCAGTTCCACTTAAATAATCATAGGCAAAGTAGAACAATCACCTAAATAAATGCATTTCAAATAGGAATGAAGTACCTTTAGTTCGAGTTGACAACTTGGGTTGCACAAATTCTCTGACTTTGAACTCCAACGGTTCAAACCATGTGGATTGAATAAAATTTCCCGAATTGGCTTCCATTAAAGCCATGTTTTCTTCACCTTCTTCATCCTTCAAAGGGTCAAGATCTAAGACTTTCTCCAATGGATCTTCTTCAAAATTGCTTTCCATAGAAACCAAGGTTACCTGATCGGGAAATTTTATCGCTTTAAAAATGTTAAAGGTTACCTGATCATTTTGAACTCGCATGGTGAGTTCTTCTTTCTGTACATCAATTAACTTTCTTTCCGTGGCTAAGAAAGGTCTCCCAAGGATGATCGGCTCTTCCTTATCTGCTTCAAAATCTAAGACAACCAAATCAGTAGGAAAAATAAATTTATCGACTCTTACCAAAACATCCTCGATCTTTCCTTCGAGATATGGTAAAGATCGATCCACTAGCTGAACCGTCACAGTTGTAGGTCTTACTTCACCTATCCCTGACATCTTGAAAATAGACTTCGGTATCAAGTTGATACTCGCTCCTAAGTCACACAAAGCTTTACCACAGTAAGATTCACCAATGTTACAGGGTATAGTAAAGCTTCCTGGGTCTTTCAATTTTGGTGGTTGTTTGTTCTACAAGAACGCATTGCACTCCTTTGTCAAAACAACAGTCTCATACTCACTCAGTCGTTTCTTCTTGGACAGTATATCCTTCATAAACTTGCCATAATTTGGCATTTGTTCTAAAGCCTCGACCAACAGAATATTGATGGGTAACTGCTTCAGAACATCCAAAAATTTCTTGAATTACACCTCCTGTTTTTGCTTGTGTTGCTGCAATCTTTGCGGATATGGAGGTGATGGAACTTTCGGTTGAGCTGAAAAACTTTTTTGAGTAGGTAAATCTGCATCCAAAGAAGATGTTAAAATATCTGAATTCACTAAGTCAGGGTTTACCATGTCAGACTTTGTAAATTCTAATTCCTTTGGTCTAGGAACTTCAGCAGCTGGTTGATTCTTCTCAACAGGCTTATCTTTGACATCAATCAATCGGGGTTCTAGAATATTGCCACTTCGCAATGCCACTACCTTGGTATGTTTTTTACCCAAATTTCTTGGATTCTCATCACTCGGCAAGGTTCCTTGCGGTCTATTACGTAGCTCCGTATCTAACTAACTCATTTGGTTTTCCAAATTTTTCAGTGTTGCTGCTTGGATTTGGATCAAAGCGCCATTCTTTTCCATGTACACTTTCAACAAGTTCTCCATATTGTTTGATGCCTCAGCTTGAGGTGGTTTTAGAGCTTACTGATTAAACCCTTGAGATTGGTTGGGTCTTTGCTGTAATAAGTTGTTGTTCAGTCTATTTCCTTGGTTGCTCCAAGAAAAGTTAGGATGATTACGCCATGGAGGATTGTAGAAGTTGGACTGGAGTCCTTGTCCACTCCTATTTTGATATTGGTTCCCCACATAGTACACTGACTCAAGATTTGATGGACAATTCTCAAAAGAATGACCTTCCCCACAGTACACACAGGAAACTACTTCAAATGGACTTGGTGGCTGAGCTGTAGAATTATTAGTACTATTAGTGGTTAACTGTTTTATCATAGAGGAAATAGACGATACCTGAGCTAATAATAAAGTGAGGGCGTCAACTTCATGAACTTCAGCTACACATCTTCCTGAAGCTATTTGATTTGTTATCCATTGATAGTTATTACTCGCGATCCTCTCGATGATCTCATAAGCCTCATTATAAGACTTAGAAAAAATTGCACCATTCGCGGAAGCATCTACCATCAAATCTTGTATTTGCATTCAGACCATTATAGAATGTCTCCAACTGGATACAATGAGGAATCCCATGATGAGGACACTTACGAAGTAACTCCTTGAATTCATCCCAAGCCTCATACAAAGACTCGTCATCCAATTGTTGGAAAGTTGTGATCTCGTTCCTTAACTTAGCGTTTTTTCTAGGTGGGAAATACTTAACGAAAAATCTCTCTGCTAATTCTTGCCATGTAGATATGGAACTTGGTGTCAATGAATTCAGCCATGCTCGTGCTCGATCTCGCAACGAGTATAGAAATAACTTCAACCTCAGTGTGTCTTCAGTCACACCGTCTATCTTGAATGAATCACTCACCTCCATCAACAATCGAAGGTGGAGACGTGGATCTTCCATGGGCATACCACTAAATTGGCCCACCGTTTGTAGCATTTGAAACATCACTGGTTTCAATTCAAACTGGGTTGCCTCAATATCTAGCCTTCTAATTCTTGCATTTAACTCAATGAAAAGTGGCACAGCATATTCTCTGATGCATCGATCCCTATCATTGGCAATAAGGATAGGATTTCATACATGATCGGCTTCATTACCTTGGTCTTGATTCTAATTTCCAAGGTCCATCTCGACTTGTCTTTGAGCTGTTCATTCACGTCTTCTTTGTTTGAAAGCTCGCTCAATTTCAGGGTTTACAGGGGTAAATCGATAATTTGATCTAGGCTTATAAACACCTGGAAAGAAAATCAAAAAAATTAAAAATGATAAGTTAGTAATGTTGGAAATAAATCAAATTGAAAATAAATAATTTCACAAAAAAATGACTATGGCAACGATGCCAAAAACTTGTAACGCGTAGTTTTGTGCAAGTGTACACAGTCGTTATCAAGTAATAAGTAAGTATCAAGTTACCGTCTCCATAGGGATTGTATTTGTGCTAAGTCACTTAATTTGTAAAATTATATTAACCACTCGGTAAATAAAAACACAATATAGTTGAGAAGTGGTGATTAAAATATATTAAACTAAATGCAATGATCCCTAATGCAAATTATCCTAAGTATGCAAACTATATGAATGAAATAGATTTTAGTAAAATTAAACACAATTTTCAAAAATTATAACATAAATAAACTAGGATAATTACTTTAATCAAACTCAATTTATTATCAACATGCTTAATAACATTCAGAAAAACATTCCATGGCAACTCGATCTTTCCTGAGTTTCGAAACCACATTAGGTCCTTTCAAAATCCTTTACTTAGTAAATATACATTTTACTGATCCTTATTTACTAAGGGTTTCTTAGCATTCGTGTGAGGTAACAGGGACGTGTCAGGTTTGAAACAATTTAATCACACAAATCTAAAAGCTATGCAGATAACAGAGCTTGGTCAAAGTTGTTATGCAACCTTCAATTTAATAGGGTCAGGATCTAAATTGAGCATGCATATTTCAATTATGTGTCCATTAGCCGTCGTCTGGTTAGGATCGCTCAGCTACTTCAGGTGCATTTCAACCACGTATGTGTAACATCCCGATTTTGGGCCTAGTCAGAACAGTGGTTTCGGGACCACAAATTTGATGAGGAAAATTTTATTTTTACTATATTTTTATGGCCTACAATTTCACAGAATAATTTCATGAAAATTTCGTTCAAAAATTTCAACTTTTGGGCACTCAATTTAGTCAAAAGGACTAAATTGTAAAATGTGTAAAAGTTGAGTTCTACATGTTAGAGGTGTCCAATTGTTATGAAATTTTAAATTGGATGTCTTTATATGGCAATTAGACCATTGGTTAAGTTATGGAAAAAAATGGACATGAGATAAGTGAAATAGGAAATTTTTAAGTTAGGGGCATTTTGGTAATTTGGTAATTAAAATAAATTAAAAGGGAAAAAGATGACAAATTGTGCTCATCTTCTTCATTTGGCCGAAATTAGAAAGGGGAAGCCATATTTAGTGTTTTTCAAGCTTCCATGCTCCATAGTAAGTGATCCCAGGCCCCGTTTTTAATGTTCTTTACATTTTTTGAGTCCTAGTAACTTGATTTAGCTTATTCTAGCAATAACTTAACCTAGGGTTCAAATTTGGAAAAATATCCGTAGGTGAAATGTGTTTATTTTGATGTTTTATGGTAGAATATGAAGCTTGGAATTATGTTAAACAACTTTTACTAAGCGATTTTAAGTGAAAACGAGTAAAACGACATAATCGGTAAAAATACCTAATGTTCATAAGTGTTAGAGTGGGAATTTGATGTTTCCATAGAAGAGAAAAATTTTCAGCATGTCATAAAACATAAGAATAAGGGATGAATTTTAGTTTCTGAGCTTTGGGGCAAAAGTGGAATTATGTAAAAGTTTAGGGGCAAAATCATAATTTTTCCAAAGTTCGAGTCAAGGATTGTTTTGATGAATGTGAGTATTAAATAAGATAAATTTGCTATTATAGATCAAGAAGAACGATATCCAGAGTTAGACCGGGAAAGAAAAAGGTTGAAGACTAAAGTGCTAGATTTGATTATATTTTGTACCGAGGTAAGTTTACGGTAAATAAATGCAATATTTTGATAATTATTATTAATAATGTTATTTTTCAGCAATTATGAATTTAATTTATGAAAATATCTAATGTTTGCTTAAGTATGAGGTGACAGAGAATCAGTGATAAAAGCCCCGTTGAAACATTGGGAATGTATCGGATACAAATGTCATGACATTAAGGGAATGAGATCCCATGTAAGACCATGTCTGGGACATGGCGTAGGCACCGAGATGAGAGGTCCCATGTAAGACCATGTCTGGGACATGGCGTTGGCACCGAGATGAGAGGTCCCCCGTAAGACCAAGTCTGGGACATGGTGGCATAGGCACCGATATGAGAACTCTCATGTAAGACCATATCTGGAATATGACATTGGCAGTAAAGAAAACATCCCATGTAAGACTATGTCTGGGACATAGCTTTGGCATGTATTATCAGACAAGAGACCTGAGTATCCTAAGTATTCCAAGTGATTCAACGGGCTAGTAAATAGACCATGTTACATGAAGGTTCAGATAAAAGCATAATAATAAATTCAGGTGAGTTATAAGGATTGAGAATATCTCAATTATCAGTTGAGAAAGAAATTTCAGCAAGGGAGGAGTAAGTTATAATCATGAGTTATTTAAGTAAGCAAGTAAGTAAACAAGTATGTGAGTAAGTAAAGAAGCGAGTAAAGATTCTAAAGTTTGATGAAATTTATGAGTATGATTATTTATGATAAATATTGTTATTTATTTACTTGTAAACTTACTAAGCTTTATGCTTACTTTCTTTATTTTCCTTTTTTTATAGTATCGCCAAGTCAGTTCGAGGATCACAAGGATGTTGGAGTTCGTCTCACACTATCTACAAACATCTCGGTATTATGTGATTTCGAAACGTGTAAAGCTATGGCATGTATAGAGACTTAGTCTTTTTGAGTGTGTTTATATGATATGGCAAATGGTAAGCTATTGAAATGGCTAATTAAGAACATGTGTGGTGTTATGAATGCCTAGGTGATAGTTTATACCTAGAGAATATGAAAGAGTAAAAATTTGCAATGAAAAAGTTTTGGGATAGCAGCATTGACGTGACTTTGAAAAATCACCAAGGATAGTATAAAATGAATTAGAGAGTGAATGATATATAGAATTAAAACATATCGAGCCTATTTTCATACAAAAGTAATGGTGTGGGTAAAGGAATTTTATATTCTAGGATATTTGAATTTTGGTTAGGCAGGGTCAGAATGGTTTTTTGGAGTCCCCTGTTCTGACTTTAGAAAATCATTAAAATTTGTACAAATATACTTATGAGTTATAATTTTTATGTCTAGATTCCTTAGTGAGTTTATTTTCTGTAGAAACAAGTGATAACACTATACGAAAATCATACGATGAGAAAATTGATTTTTAGTGAATAAAGGTCAGAACCGTCAGACAGTGAAACAAGGGAGAATTTAATGAATAAGCTGTACTAATTGGCTAATCAAAATTTTCTAAAAATTTAATGAGTCTATTTTTAGGGAAAATTTACGGATTTAAATTTTTAGTTTTGTAACTCGAGTTATAATTAAATTAGTGACTGCTGCGCAGGTGCACAACATTATGGTGAACAGTGAAATAAATTTTAAAAGCAAATTTTTATGCTCTGAACTGGTAAGTTAAATCAGATAACGCCTCATGCTCGACTCTGACAACGGTCTCGGGAAAGGGGTGTTACATTTATTCGTATCAGAACTGAACAATTACACATACATATCTCTGAGGATAAACGAATATATTTAATATCCAGAAAAGATCATCATGTTCATTTCGACTATAACCTTCACACACAAACATTTTTACTATTTAATTATCATTTCTCTAACTAATTCTGTTATCACGAACATCACTTTATTCCATTCACTACAAAAAAACTTCCAGTTAATACATACATTCTTTAGGTATCATACCAGAATATTTTGTCTTATCAAAATTTAACTTCTTCTTTGCTTACGCTCTTATATGTTTACTTACTTACTTAAATAACTCATGATTATAACTTCTCCTCCCTTGCTGAATTTTTTTTCTCAACTGATAACTAAGACATTCTTAACCCTTTCTAACTCACTTGAATCTATTTATTATGCTTTTACCTGAACTTTCACGTATCATAGTTTATTTACTAGCCCGTTGAGCCATATTGGAATAATAAGGATACTTGGGTCTCCTGTCTGATAATAAAAAGCCAAAGCCATGTCCCAGACATGGTCTTACATGGGATGTTTTCTGTATTGCCAATGCCATATCCCAAATATGGTCTTACATAGGATTTCTCATATCGGTGCCCATGCCATCTCCTAGACAAGGTCTTACGGGGGACCTCTCATCTCGGTGCCAACGCCATGTCCCAGACATGGTCTTACATAGGACCTCTCATCTCGGCGCCAACGCCATGTCCCAGACATGGTCTTACATGGGACCTCTCATCTCGATGCGAACGCCATGTCCCATACATGGTCTTACATGGGACCTCTCATCTCAGTGCCAACGCCATGTCCCAGACATGGTCTTACATGGGACCTCTCATCATGGCTCACATATTGCCATGGTCCAACCATGGTCTTTACCGTCAATTCTTCATTGAATGATCATACTCATTTCCTGCGTTCTACTCAATTTGATCTTTTAATTCAATTTTCATATTATTATAATACTCATGGTTCAATAGCAAAGACATAAAACAAACATCATATTATTTCTAATTTAACAATTAAACATAAGATTCTATCATAGAAACATACTGATTACACTTATTCAAGCAAGTGTACATAAACATACATTCTATATTTGTGTATATTTAGTTACCATATTTACTTAATCAAATATGTTGAGAACATAACATCATATGCGCGCCAAACAAACACGGATGAGCTTATCACCATATAAACTTTCATTTTATTCTACGTTTCTACATTTCTCAACTCATGGTTGTCTTACTTCATACGTTAACACATACTTATCATAAATTTTCTATACATACCTTTCTAAATTTTGTTACCTTTCTATATTTCGTTTCATCATAAACACATTTCAATTACCTTAACATAATTTTTTTTAGCATTACTGGAAACAACTCGGTTAGGAGTCATCTCTGTCTTAACAAAACAATTTCATTAGAGTCAGAAGATATTACACTATCACGGGTAATAATACGGCATGTATAGCTAAACTCACATACGCTATGTTAGTCCGAGAACCAACTAAACCATAGCTCTGATACCACTAAATGTAACACCCCTTACCCATATTCGACGCCGAAATAGGGCATGAGGCATTACTAGAACACATACACTTGTAAACGTATTTAACTGAGTTATAAAATTTCATCTAAATTAAAACTTTCAAATTTTTTAAACATGCTTTTATAATTCTTCACTATATATCCTTAAAATATTATATTCATAATAAATAGGGCCTACGAGACCCGATACATACCCATGTAATTCAATGCTTCATTTTCATTACATTCAGTTCACAATTTCTCATGCTCACAATTCAAATCATGTCACTAGCAATTTCCATGTAATTACCATGTATTTCAATGAAAACACAATAATTAATAATAATTAGATTTGAATTACAGTAATACAAACTTACTAGGCTAAATTGCAGAAATACCATGATATAGGGGCATTTTGGAAATTTTCTATTTCCCTCGACTTTCCACGCGATCTTGATCTAAATTAATAATTTCATTCAATTTATTAATTTAGACAATAAAACTATTCAATTCTTGAAATTTCGTCATTTTTCAACTTTTACAAAATTACCCTAATAATTTTACTTTTATTCAATTTAGTCCCTGAACCTAAAACATGTAAATTAGCTATTTTTAAAATAAACTCATATTATCAAAATATTAACATATATTTTCCTCCTCCTCCACTCCATTCCACATCCTTAATGTACTTAACACTCTTAGAAATAACATTTTCTAAAGTTTCATTATTCACCCTTAAGTATATTCAAAGTTGTCTATCCAAATAAGTATCACTAAATTATTTTTATCTGAGGTACAGAACTCCAAATTATACACTTTAATTTTCCTAAAACTAGACTCATTTATCTTTTTACCATAAAATTTTTAGAATTTTTAGTTTAGCCAATTGGTACAGTTTATTCTTTAAAATTTTTCCTGTTTCACTGCTTGCCGTTTCTGACCTCTCTTCATTAAAAATCAAATATCTCTTAGTACCAAATTTTTTTGGTAGTGTCATTTATTTCTCTTGAAACTAGACTCATTAAGGAATTTAATCCTCTAAATGAAAAATTAAAATTACTTTTTTTACAATTTATAATGATTTATCAAAATTAGAATAGGGGATTCCAAAATCAATCCGACCTTTCCTGACTAAAATTCAAATATCTGAAAATATATAACACTTTTACTTGCTCTGTTTCTTTTATGTAAAAATAGACTCATTAAAATTTCATTTCATATCTGATTCACTCTCTAATTCAATTTCCACAATTTATAGTGATTTTTCAAACTTAAGCTACTGCAGCTGTCCAAAATTGTTTTAGTGCAAGATGTTGATAATCAAATTTATAACACCCTCCTTTCCTTTCTCGACAATATTTTCTATCAATTCCTCTTGTTTCCCTTCACTAACATATCAAGAACATAGAACCTTATATAATAAATCCCTACATTAGCATCAATTCCCTACTTTTTCAATAATATCAAACTCAAAAATATATTGAAATCTTAATATTCTTACCTTGCTCTATTGATTTCAATTTTTAACTTAATTTTCTCTCTCCTCCAGCCTTTATTTCTGAATCTAACTTGATATTCTAGCTCCCAATAGTCTCCTTATCAATTTTCTCTCTTAGTGGCTATGGAAATTCTTTTGATTTCTAGATGAAAATGGTGAATTTTTTGCAAGAAGACCAAATTGTAAAGAAAGCAAGACTTTCTTTCTCTCTCTTTTTCTCACGTTGGTGCATGGAAAAATGGTGGGTTGCATGCTTCTTCATCTTTCTTTTCTTACATATATACTAATTAAAATAATAATAAAATAATAAAATATTATTTTAAAATCAAATTAAAATACTAATTAACTAATATTTATTTATTTATTATAAAATATCTCCAACACCATCATTATCTTCTAGATTTCTCTCTCTTCTAATTGACCATTTTGCCCTTTATGATCTTTTAAAATTCCATTCTTGAGTCATCACTTAATTTGGTAAAATTGTAAGTTAATCCCTCAAAATTCTTCACCTTTTTCAATTTGGTCCTAATCCATCCATTTTCCTTAGTTTCTAGATCATTCCACCCTTAAAACATTTACACCAATGGTCGTTCAACTTTTTTCATATTTTCACTTTAACCCCTTAATTTTTTAGTATTTACTCTTGGGCAACAAAACTTTTCTCACTTTTACGATTTAATCCTTTCTTGAACTAATATGTCATAATATACTTCCCAATGTTGACATAACTCCAAAATTTCCCCTTTTTGTCGCTTTATTTCCTTATTTTATTATATCAAAGATAATATTTTAGTGTAAAAATTTTTAGGTATTACATTTCTCTACCCTTAAAATAAATTTCGTCCTCGAAATTTCCTTATTTTCTTTTGATCATGAACTTATTCTTTCATTTCACAATTTATTTTTAATTCAATATTTCAAACATGAATCAGAGATAAACCTTTACCTTGTAACGAAAATTATTTACCTTTTTACCATAGGCCCAGTAAATTGAATATAACACTTAGGATATACGGAACTGATACAAAGGTGCATTATTATGCATTATTAAACAGAAAGCACTAAAGTATTATACAAAAAACATAAATGTGCTAATAATCAAAGAGCACTAGCGTGCTATTAATCAGAGAGTCTGCTAGGGTCCCTTAATGATATACCACTAATATCCTAGTAGTTCTAATCTCATCTACTTGGGCAAATTATCTCATGCATGCATATCACTTTTACACTTTTCACATAATGCTTTTACATCCTTTACAATTTAATCCTTATATTAATAATCCGTATATTTATATCTTCTCTACCTTTAATACATGTATTATATTTCAAAATTCATTATTCATCCGTAATTTACTAATAATCCATATCATGTACTTCACATATCACATTTACATGTTTTGCAATTTAGTCATCAACACAATATTTCTTGTAGCAAAACAATACACTTTCTAAATATGCATGCAAAACATAACAATAACCAGTCATAAACCGACCAGACCAACAGGGCTTTCATCTAACATCATAATTAGCTAACATTATCAAAATATAAGAACTCTATCAGAACTGAACAATTACACATACATATCTCTGAGGATAAAAGAATATATATAATATCTAGAAAAGATCATCATGTTCATTTCGACTATAACCTTCACACACAGACATTTTTACCATTTAACTATCATTTCTCTAACTAATTCTGTTATCACGAACTTCACTTTATTCCATTCACTAAAAAAAACTTCCAGTTAATACATACATTTTAGGAATCATACCTGAATATTTTGTCTTATCAAAATTTAACTTCTTCTTTTCTTACGCTCTTACTTGTTTACTTACACGCTTACTTAAATAACTCATGATTATAACTTCTTCTCCCTTGCTGAATTTTTTTTCTCAACTGATAACTGAGACATTCTTAACCCTTTCCGACTCACTTGAATCTATATATTATGCCTTTACCAGAACTTTCACGTCACATAGTTTATTTACTAGCCCGTTGAGGCATATTGGAATAATAAGGATACTTGGGTCTCCTGTCTGATAATAACATGCCAAAGCCATGTCCCAAACATGGTCTTACATAGGATGTTTTCTGTATTTCCAATGTCATATCCCAGATATGGTCTTACATGGAGTTCTCATATCAGTGCCCATGCCATGTCAAAGACATGGTCTTACGGGGGACCTCTCATCTCGGTGCCAACGCCACATCCCAGACCTAGTCTTACATGAGACCTCTCATCTCGGTGCCAACGCCATGTCCCAAACATGGGACCTCTCATCTCGGTGCCAACGCCATGTCCCAGACATGGTCTTACATGGGACCTCTCATCTCAGTGCCAACGTCATGTCCCAGACATGCTCTTACATGGGACCTCTCATCTCGGTGGCAATGCCATGTCCCAGACATGCTCTTACATAGGACCTCTCATCTCGGTGCCAACGCCATGTCCCAGACATGGTCTTACATGGGACCTCTCATCTCGGTGCCAACGCCATGTCCCAGACATGGTCTTACATGGGACCTCTCATCTTGGTTCCAACGCTATGTCCCCGACATGATCTTACATGGGACCTCTCATCTCGGTGCCAACGCCAAGTCCTAGACATGGTCTTACATGGGACCTCTCATCTCGGTGCCAACGCCATATCCCAGACATGGTCTTTCATGGGACCTCTCATCATGGCTCACATATTGCCATGGTCCAACCATGGTCTTTACCGTCAATTCTTCATTGAATGATCATACTCATTTCCTACGTTCCACTCAATTTGATCTTCCAATTCAATTATCATATTATTATAATATTCATGTTTCAATAGCAAATACATAAAACAAACATCATATTATTTCTAATTTAACAATTAAACATAAGATTCTATCATATAAACATACTGATAACACTTATTCAAGCAAGTGTACATAAACATACATTCCATCTATTTGTGTATATTTACTTACCATATTTACTTAATCAAATATGTTGAGCGCATAACATCATATGTGCGCCAAACAAACACGGATGAGCTTATCACCATATAAACTTTCATTTTATTCTACGTTTCTACATTTCTCAACTCATGGTTGTCTTACTTCATACGTTAACACATACTTATCATAAATTTTCTATTCATACCTTTCTAAATTTTGTTACCTTTCTATATTTCGTTTCATCATAAACACATTTCAATTACCTTAACATATTTTTTTTAGCATTACTGGAAACAACTTGGTTAGGAGTCATCTCTGACTTAACAAAACAATTTCATTAGAGTCAGAAGATATTACACTATCACGGGCAATAATATGACATGTATAGCTAAACTCACATACGCTATGTTAGTCTGAGAACCAACTAAACCATAGCTCTGATACCACTAAATATAACACCCCTTACCCATATTCGACGCCGGAATAGGGCATGAGGCATTACTAGAACACATACACTTGTAAACGTATTTAACTGAGTTATAAAATTTCATCTAAATTAAAACTTTTAAATTTTTTTAACATGCTTTTATAATTCTTCACAATATATCCTTAAAATATTATATTCATAATAAATAGGGCCTACGAGACCCGATACATACCCATGCAATTCAATGCTTCATTTTCATTTCATTCAGTTCACAATTTCTCATGCTCACAATTCAAATCATATCACTAGCAATTTCCATTTAATTACCATGTATTTCAATTAAAACACAATAATTAATAATAATTAGATTTGAATTACAGTTATACAAACTTACTAGGCTAAATTGCAGAAATACCATGATACAGGGGCATTTTGGAAATTTTCCATTTCCCTCGACTTTCCACGCGATCTTGATCTAAATTAATAATTTCATTCAATTTATTAATTTAGACAACAAATCTATTCAATTCTTGAAATTTCATCATTTTTTCTATTTTTACAAAATTATCCTAAAAATTTTACTTTTATTCAATTTAGTCCCTAAACCTAAAACATGTAAATTATCTATTTTTAAAATAAACTCATATGATCAGAATATTCACATATATTTTCCTCCTCCTCCACTCCATTCCACATCCTTAATGTACTTAACACTCTTAGAAATAACATTTTCTAAAGTTTCATTATTCACCCTTAAGTATATTCAAAGATGTCTATCCAAATCAGTATCACTAAATTATTTTTATCTGGAGTTACAGAACTCCAAATTATGCACCGCTAATTTTCCATAAAACGAGACTCATATATATTTTTACCATAAAATTTTAAGAATTTTTAGTTTAGCCAATTGGTACAGTTTATTCTTTAAATATTTTCCTGTTTCACTGCCTGCCGTTTCTGACCTCTCTTCACTAAAAATCAAATATCTCTTAGTACAAAATTCTGATGGTAGTGTCGTTTATTTCTCTTGAAACTAAACTCATTAAGGAATTTAATCATATAAATTAAAAATTACAATTATTTTTCTACAATTTATAATGATTTATCAAAATTAGAACAGGGGATTCCAAAATTAATCCGACCCTGCCTCACTAAAATTCAAATATCTCAAAATATATAAATCTTTTACTTGCTCTGTTTCTTTTATGTAAAAATATAATAATTAAAATTTAATTTCATATCTTATTCACTCTCTAATTCAATTTCCACAATTTATGGTGATTTTTCAAACTTAACCTACTGCAGCTGTTCAAAACTATTTTAGTGCAAGATGTTGATAATCAAATTTATAACACCCTCCTTTCCTTTCTCGACAATATTTTCTATCAATTCCTCTTGTTTCCCTTTACTAACATATCAAGAATATAGAACCTTATATAATAAATCCTACATTAGCATCAATTCCCTACTTTTTCAATAATATCAAACTCAAAAATATATTGAAATCTTAATGTTCTTACCTTGCTCTATTGATTTCAATCTTTAACTTGATTTTCTCTCTTCTCCAGCCTTTATTTCTTGAATCTAACTTGATATTCTAGCTCCCAATAGTCTCCTTATCAATTTTCTCTCTTGGTGGCTATGGAAATTCTTTTGATTTCTAGATGAAAATGGTGAATTTTTTGCAAGAGGACCAAATTGTAAAGAAAGCAAGACTTTCTTTCTTTCTCTCTTTTTCTCACGTTGGTGCATGGAAAAATGGTGGGTTGCATGCTTCTTCATCTTCCTTTTCTTATATATATACTAAATAAAATAATAAAATATGATTTAAAAATCAAATTAAAATACTAATAAACTAATATTTATTTATTTAATTAATATAAAATATCTCCAACATCATCATTATCTTCTAGATTTCTCTCTTTTCTAATTGACCATTTTTCCCTTTATGATCTTTTAAAATTCCATCCTTGAGTCATCACTTAATTTGGTAAAATTGTGATTTAGTCCCTCAAAATTCTTCACCTTTTTCAATTTGGTCTGAATCCATCCATTTTCCTTAGTTTCTAGATCATTCCACCCTTAAAACATTTACACCACTGGTCCTTCAACTTTTTTCATATTTTCATTTTAACCCCTCAATTTTTTAGTATTTACTCTTGGGCAACAAAAGTTTTCTCACTTTTTCGATTTAAACCTTTCTTGAACTAATATGTTATAATATACTTCCCAATGTTGACATAACTCCAAAATTTCCTTTTTTTTTCGTTCTATTTCCTTATTTTATTATATAAAAGATAATATTTTACTGTTAAAAATTTTGGGTATTACAAAAGGTTTAGCCGATTCTTGGAATATTCAGTATGAATAAAAGTTTAGCTATACATGCCATACTTGTATTTTGATAGTGTGACGACTCCTGACAATTTTAAAATGTTTTCTTTTATAGTTATGGATCCCAAACGAGCTGGTACAGATGATGTAGAGAGTAATGCACCCGCTCTCGCAGAAGGGACGGTGCCACAAAATGTTAGTGAAAGTCCCGTTACAGTTAGTCAAGGGGGAGGGGCTCTAGAAGCCTTATTCCAAGCTATGAATGAATGTTTTGCCGAGTTCATTCGTACGAATCCGGCTGTTGGACCTCCACCCCCTCATGATTTTCAGATCCGCCATGTAGCTCCCCCAGTTACAGGTACAGGTACAGTTATAAGAGAAAGACTACCAGTTGATAAGATCAGAAAATAAGGGGTTGAAGAGTTTTGGGCTACTAAAGATGATGATGCAGATAGAGCAGAATTTCGCTCGAGAATACTATTAGAGTCTTTGATGAGTTATCTTGTACACCTGAGGAATGCATGAAGTGTGTTGTTTCACTTCTCAGAGATTCGGCCTATCATTGGTGGAAGACTCTTGTATCAGTTGTACCGAGTGAGAGAGTTACTTGGGATTTCTTTCAAGAAGAGTTCCGTAAAAAGTATATCAGTCAGAGGTTTATTGACCAGAAAAGAAAAGGATTCCTTGAATTAAAGCAAGGTAAGGTGACTGTTACTGAGTATGAACGTGAATTTGTCAGACTCAGCAAGTATGCTCGAGAGTGAGTATCTACAGAAGCTATTATGTGCAAAAGATTTGAAGATGGGCTCAATGATGATATCCGACTGTCAGTTGGTGTTCTAGAGATAAAAGAGTTTGTTGTTCTAGTTGAGAGAGCCTGTAAGGCGGAGGAGTTGTTAAAAGAAAAAGAAAAGGGCAAAGCTAAATTTGAAGTTCAAGACAAGAAGAAAATACAGATGAGCAGATTATTTCAGTCTACATCCAAGAGGCCTAGAGAGCTCTCTATTAGATCAAAATTTTCAACTGGGTATCCTAGCCGAAACAGAGGTAGAGGATTTGTAGGTTCAAGAGCTCAGACTACTATAGTTGCAAGTGTGGGTAGTACTCAACCATCTAGACCAGAGTGTGCTCAGTGTGGTAGACGTCATCTCGGTGAGTGCCGAGCAAATGAAAATGCCTATTTTCAAATATGGTGCACTAGATCATTTTATTCGAGATTGTCCCGAAACAGGGAAAAGAGAAGTAATATCTAGTGCAAGATTGAGAAATGCTCCCATTAGAGGCAGACCACAGAGGAATCTTGGAGTTGGAGCAAGTAACAGGGTATGTCCAGAAACTCAGCAACTAGATTAGATGTTAGAACACCCGTCAGGACTTATACTATTCATGCTCGCGAAGAGGCATCCTTCCCCGATGTGACTACGGGTACATTTTCTCTCTTTGATACTAGTGTTATTGCTTTGATTGATCCGGGTTCGACCCATTCCTATGTTTGTATGAGATTGATGCCAAGTATGAACATCCCCATAGAATCTATCAAATTTGTGATTAAAGTATCAAATCCATTAGGCCAGTATGTGTTAGTAGACAAAGTATGTAAAAATTGCCCTTTGATGATTAGAGGTCACTGTTTTTCGGCTAATCTCATGCTATTGCCATTTGATGAGTTTGATGTGATTCTTGGTATGGATTGGTTGACTACCCATGATGTGATAGTGAATTGTGGAAAGAAATATATTGAGTTTAAATGCAAAAACGGTGATATTATTCGGGTTAATTCAGAAGAGTCAGATAGTTCTCTTACCGTGATTTCTATTATGTCTGCTCAGAAATGTTTGAGAAAATGGTATGAAGCTTATATTGCTTTTGTATTGAATTCTAAAGATCTAAAGTTGAAAATTGAATCAGTGCCAGTAGTTTGTGAGTTTTCCGATGTGTTTCCGAAAGAATTGTCAGGTTTGCCTCCTATTAGAGAAGTTAAGTTTGGTATTGAGTTGATTCCAGGTACCACTACTATTTTTATTGCTCCTTATAGAATGACCCCATTGGAATTGAAATAATTGAAAGCTCAATTGCAGGAATTAACTGATAAAGGTTTTGTAAGGCCTAGTTGTTCTCCGTGGGGTGCACCAGTGCTTTTTGTGAAAAAGAAAGATGGTTCGATGAGGTTGTGTATAGATTATCGGTAGCTTAATAAAGTCACAATAAAGAATAAATATCCACTGCCTAGAATTGATGATCTGTTTGACCAATTGAAGGGACCCACTTGTTCTCCAAGATAGATTTGAGATCTGGTTATTATTAGTTGCGGGTTAAAGAGTCAGATGTTCCGAAGACTGCTTTCCGGACTAGGTATGGTCATTATGAGTTTCTTGTGATGCCATTTGGTTTGACTAACGCTCCTGCCATATTCATGGATTTAATGAACCGAATCTTTCGACCGTGCTTGGACAAGTTTGTAGTTGTGTTTATTGATGATATTCTGATTTATTCTCCTGATGAGACCGAACATGCCGAACATTTGAGAACAGTTTTACAAATTTTGAGAGATAATAAGCTTTATGCCAAGTTTAGTAAAAGTGAGTTCTGGCTTCGGGAAGTTGGATTCCTTGGACACATTGTCTCAAGTGATGGTATTAAAGTTGATCCGAGTAAAATTCCAGCAATTGTTAATTGGAAGCCTCCTAGAAATGTATCAGAGGTTAGAAGCTTTCTTGGATTAGCTGGTTATTACAGACGATTTGTAAAAGGATTTTCCATGATAACTACCCATTGACAAGGTTGTTACAGAAAGATGTTAAGTTTGAATGGACTGAAAAATGTCAGCAGAGTTTTGACAAGTTAAAGGCATTGTTGATTGAAGCTCCTGTTTTAGTACAGCCAAAACCAGGTAAAGAATTTGTGATTTACAATGATGCATCCTTGAATGGATTGGGTTGTGTACTTATGCAGGAAGACAAAGTAATAGCATATGCTTCCAGAAGTTAAAGCCACATGAGAAAAATTACCCGACACACTATTTAGAGCTAGCTACCATTGTATTTACGTTGAAGATCTGGAGACATTACTTGTACGGTGAGAAGTGCTGAATATTCACTGACCATAAAAGTTTGAAATAATTGATGATTCAGAAAGATTTGAATTTGAGCCAAAGAAGATGGCTATAATCGATTGAAGATTATGAGCTAGTGATCGATTATCACCCGAGTAAGGCAAACGTTGTTGCTGATCCCTTGAGTAGAAAGTCTTTATTTACATTGAGAGCTTTGAATACTAGTTTGGCTTTATCAAATGACGGTTCTATTTTACCTGAGTTGAGAGCTAAACCGATGTTTCTTGAAGTAATCTATAAAGCTCAGAAAGATGACAATGAGTTGCAAGCTAAAAAAGCTCAGTGCGAGTCAGGTGTAGAGTTTAATTTTCATATTGGTTCTGATGGTTGTTTGATGTTCAAAAATTGGATATGTGTACCGAAGAATGATGAGCTTATTCGAAAGATCTTACAGGAAGCACATAGAAGTTCTTTGTCTATTCATCTAGGTAGTACAAAGATGTATAATGATGTGAAGAAAATATACTGGTGGGCAGGAATGAAAAGAGATATTTCAGAATTTGTTTCTACATGCTTGATCTGTCAACAGGTAAAGGCCGAACATCAGGTACCTTCAGGTTTATTGCAGCCTATGTTAGTTCCTGAGTGGAAATGGGACCGAGTTACCATGGATTTTGTAGTAGGGTTGTCGTTGACACCGGAAAAGAAAGATGCAGTATGGGTTGTGATTGATAAGTTAACGAAGTCAGCTCATTTTATTCCGGTTCATATGGATTATTCACCTGACAAGTTAGCTGAATTGTATGTTTCAGAGATAGTCAGACTACATGGGGTACCGTTATCGATTATCTTAGACAGAGATCCGAGATTTACTTCGCGGTTTTGGAGGAAATTGCAGGAAAATTTGGGTACAAAGTTGAACTTCAATATAGCTTTCCATCCTCAGACTGATGGTCAATCAGAGAGAGTTATTCAGCTACTTGAAGATATGCTCAGATGTTGTGTTTTAGAATTTCAAGGCAATTGGGAGAAATATTTGCCGTTGGTAGAGTTTGCCTATAATAATAGTTATCAGTCGAGTTTGAAGATGGCTCCTTATGAAGCTTTGTATGGACATAAGTGCAGCATGCCTTTGTATTGGATAGAGTTTAAGTAAAATCAGATTTACGGGGTTGATTTAGTCAAAGAAACGGAAGAGAAAGTAAAAGTTATCAAAGATTGTTTAAAAGAAGCTTCAGACAGACAGAAGTCTTTTGTAGATTTAAAAAGAAAAGAGATCGAGTATCAAGTTGGTGACAAAGTGTTTTTGAAAGTATCCCTGTGGAAGAAAATTTTCAGATTTGGCAAGAAAGGCAAACTAAGTCCACGTTTCATTTGATCGTTCGAAGTGACTGAAAGAATTGGGCCCTTAGCATATCGGTTAGCTTTGCCAACTGAGTTAGAGAAGATTCATAATTTATTCCATGTGTCTATGTTACGTCGTTACCGTTCCGATCTATCACATGTGATCTCACCGACAGAGGTTGAGATTCAGCCAGACATGACTTATGTTGAAGAACCGATAAAAATTCTAGATAGAAAGATCAAGCAACTAAGGAACAAGAGTATTGCACTTGTGAAAATGTTATGGAATAGGCATGGGGTTGATGAGGCTACGTGGGAGCCCGAAGAGGCTATGCGGCAACAGTACCCAAATCTCTTCACAGGTAAGATTTTCGGGGACGAAAATCCCTAAAAGGGGGGAGAAATGTAACATCCCGATTTTGGGCCTAATCAGAACAGTGGTTTCGGGACAACAAATTCGATGAGGAAAAAATTATTTTTACTGTATTTTTATGGCCTAAAATTTCACGGAATGATTTCGTGAAAATTTCGATAAAAAATTTTGACGTTTGGGCACTCAATTTAGTCAAAAGGACTAAATTGTAAAATGTGTAAAAGTTGAGTTCTACATGTTAGAGATGTCCAATTGTTATGAAATTTTAAATTGGAGGTCTTTATATGGTAATTAGACCATTGGTTAAGTTATGGACAAAAATGGACATGAGATAAGTGAAATAGGAAATTTTTAAGTTAGGGGCATTTTGGTAATTTGGTAATTAAAATGAAATGAAAGGGAAAAAGATGCCAAATTGTGCTCATCTTCTTCATTTGGCTGAAATTAGCAAGGGGGAAGCCATAGTTAGGGTTTTCAAGCTTCTAAGCTCTATAGTAAGTGATCCCAAGCCCCGTTTTTAATGTTCTTTACGTTTTTGGAGTCCTGATAACTTGATTTAGCTTATTCTAGCAATAACTTAACCTAGGGTTCATATTTGGAAAAATACCCATAGGTGAAATGTGTTTATTTTTATGTTTTATGGTAGAATATGAAGCTTGGAATTATGTTAAACAACTTTTGCTAAGCGATTTTAAGTGAAAACGAGTATATCGACATAATTGGTAAAAATACCTAATTTTCATTAGTGTTAGAGTGGGAATTTGATGTTGCCATAGAAGGGAAAAATGTTCAGCATGTCATAAAACATAAGAATAAGGGATGAAGTTTAATTTTTGAGCTTTGGGGCAAAAGTGTAATTATGCAAAAGTTTAGGGGCAAAATCCTAATTTTTCTAAAGTTCGAGTCAATGATTGTTTTGATGAACGCGAGTATTAAATAAGATAAATTTGCTATTATAGATCAAGAAGAACAAAATTCAGAGTTAGACCGGGGAAAGGAAAAGGTTAAAGACTAAAGTGTTAGATTTGATCATATTTTGTATCGGGGTAAGTTTACGGTAAATAAATGCAATATTTTGAGAATTATTATTAATCCTATTATTTTTTTAGAAATTATGTATTTATTTCATGAAAATATCTAATGTTGACTTAAGTATGAGGTGAGAGATAATCAGTGATAACAGCCCCGTTGAAACATTGGGAATGTATCGGATACAAATGTCATGACGTTAAGGGAATGAGGTCCCATGTAAGACCATGTCTGGGACATGGATTGGCATCACTATTGAGATTATGAGAGGTCCCATGCAAGACCATGTCTAGGATATGGTGTTGGCACCGAGATGAGAGGTCCCATGTAAGACCATGTCTGGGACATGGCATTGGCACCGAGATGAGAGGTCCCCTGTAAGACCATGTATGGGACATGGCATGAGCACCGATATGAGAACTCCCATGTAAGACCATATCTGGGATATGGCATTGGCAGTACAGAAAACATCCCATGTAAGACTATGTCTGGGACATAGCTTTGGCATGTATTATCAGACAAGAGACCCGAGTATCCTTAGTATTCCAAGTGATTCAACGTGCTAGTAAATAGACCATGTTACATGAAAGTTCAGATAAAAGCATAATAATAAATTCAAGTGAGTTATAAAGATTGAGAATATCTCAGTTATCAATTGAGAAAGAAATTTCAGCAAGGGAGGAGTAAGTCATAATCATGAGTTATTTAAGTAAGCAAGTAAGTAAACAAGTAAGTGAGTAAGTAAAGAAGCGAGTCAAGATTCTAATGTTTGATGAAATTTATGAGTATGATTATTTATGATAAATATTGTTATTTATTTACTTGTAAAATTACTAAGCTTTATGCTTACTTTCTTTATTTTCCTTATTTTTATAGTATCGCCAAGTCAGTTCGAGGATCACAAGGACGTCGGAGTTCGTCTCACACTATCTACAGACATCTCGGTATTATGTGATTTTGAAATGTGTAAAGCTATGACATGTATAGAGACTTAGTAATTTTGAGTGTGTTTATATGATATGGCTAATGGTTAGCTATTGAAATGTCTAATTAAGAACATGTGTGGTGTTATGAATGCCTAGGTGATAGTTTATACCTAGAGAATATGAAATACTAAAAATTTGCAATGAAACAGTTTTGGGACAGCAGTAGTGACGTGACTTTGAAAAATCACCAAGGATAGTATAAAATTAATTAGAGAGTGAATGATATATAGAATTAAATCTTATCGAGTCTATTTTCATATAAAAATAACGGTGTGGGTAAAAAAAATTTATATTCTGAGATATTTGAATTTTGGTTAGACAGGGTCAGAATGGTTTTTGGAGTCCCCTGTTCTGACTTTAGAAAATCATTAAAAATTGTAAAAAATAATTATGAGTTATAATTTATATTTCTAGATTCCTTAGTGAGTCTATTTTCTGTAGAAACAAGTGATAACACTATATGAAAATCATACGATGATAAAATTGATTTTTAGTGAATAAAGGTCAGAACCGTCAAGCAGTGAAACAGGGGAGACTTTAATGAATAAACTTTACTAATTGACTAATCCAAAAATTCTGAAAATTTTATGGTAAGATAATATATGAGTCTAGTTTCATAGAAAATTTACGGATCTAAATTTTGAGGTTAGTAACTCGAGTTATAATTAAATTAGTGACTGCTGCGCAGGTGCACAACATTATGGCGAACAGTGAAATAAATTTTAAAAGTAATTTTTTTATGCTCTGAACTGGTAAGTTAAATAAGATAATGTCTCTTGCTCGACTCTGGAAACGGTCTCAAGTAAGGGGTGTTACAGTATGAATGAAATACAGGCTTGGCTTTAATTGGAAACATGATCGATTGAGGCACAAACATTATAAGTATGAATCAAATAAATATTACTTAATCAAAGCAATCATCCTAGCTTAAATAAAATTAAGCTAACATTATTGTAAACAAGAAAAAAGAACACATAGCAAACATCTTTATATTATATTAAAGAAAAGGAAGATTAAACCTAATTCAGAGTGGCTGTCACCTAAGGCTCTGATTGATGAGGCTTCTTCGTTCCTTTGCTTTGCTCCATTGCTGATGGCTCTGCAAGGTGGCCAACCAAGGGTTCTTTAAGAGGCTTAATTGCTAAAATCTCTATGAAGAGATGATGCTAGGCATGGGAATGGAAAAGGCTAAGAGAATTTGGAGAAAAGAGAGAATGATGACTGATGAGAATGAATGAGGAATGATTGAGGGATGCGTGAGGAATGATGAATGAATGAATGAGAGGGTCTTATTTATAGGTGAGGAGAGAGGGATAGTTTGCTAAAATTAGTAGATGTTAACCTCTTCAAATCTCCTCAAATTGTGGCCAGCCATGCTTAGTGGCCTTTGACTTCATTTTTGCTTGATTTTTAAGCTATTTTGGATGCCACACAACTCAGGACTGAGAATTGGTCAATCGTAAATCGTTGGGCAAATCTCTAATTTCTTCAACAGTGCAAGGTCCTTGTGTAATTAAACCAAAGAATGGTTTAACTGGACAGCCATGTGTAGCCGAATATTGGGTTGACTTGGTCTCCAATTTGGACGGTTTTGTAATCCAGCAAAGCTATCAGACCTATCCAGAATAAATCAACAAGTTAGAGGACCAAAGAATAAAATTTATCCAATTTAATTAATTAATTAAAACCCAAATTATTAATGAAATATTTTAAAGTTAATTTTGAAATATAATTTTATGTTTTATTATTTAATTTAATCATGCGTGGCCCACTTTATGTCTTAAAAAATATAATATATTCAAATTAATATAAAATAAGCCATTTATTGCATGAAAACTATATAATAAAGTATAAAATCACATTTTAATAATTTTTATGTCCTAATTTTATATTTTCACATATTTTATTAATTTATTAGAAAATTACTTAGTTTTAACAACGGATTTAAGTAAAAAGGTGATAAATTACATAGGAAAAATCCTATATATTTTTCCGTTTACACTACTTTCCCTCCTTGCATCAACACACAACCCAAAAATATTAAGAGATGCATCACTATAAACCACGTATGTTATCCCAAACTCAAGCTGAGTCAATATTGGAGCTTCTACCGACATGTTTTTCAGTTGATCAAAACTCTGTTGACACTTACCAAACCAAACAAACTCAACATTTTTCTATAGTAACCATGTCACAGGTGAAGCAATGATCGAGAAGTTTATAACAAAATGACGGTAATAACTTGCTAAACCCAGAAAACTTCACACTTCAGAAACATTTTTTGGAGTTTTCCAATTCATTACAGCAAAAACTTTACTTGGATCGACTCGAATCCCTTGAGCTGATACTACATATCCCAAAAATCCAATCTCGTGAAGCTAGAATTCACATTTACTGAACTTTGCATACAACTATTTTTCTCCTAATGCATGTAACACGTTTCTCAAGTGTTGAGCATGTTCAAATTTTCCCGTACGAGGAATCCAAGTAGTGTTGTTCTAGCCCAAACGTTTACCTTTATGAGATGTAGAAATTTTCTTTTCGTTCTATTCTTCATTTTCCTTTAACTATTTCAAACAATTTCGAAGGAAGTGATCAATCGATCCACATCTATAACATGCCCCCAATTTAGCTCTGCATTTGCAAGAATGATATTTTCCACAATGTTTACAACTAGGCTCCAGAGTGTTCCGTACACTTCCCACACTATCAACTAGTTTTGTAGAAGATTTAAAATCATGTTGAATTGCTTTTTTTTGGGTGCTCAGACATTGAAGTAGTTCGACTAAAGCCTTCTCTAGTCTTCTTTGCTGATGGTATAGAAAATGACTTAGAGGAGCCTATAACAGCCCATTTTTTAGTTGTGTTAGAACTAGTGGTTCCGGGGACACCAAATTTGACGAGTAAGTTTGTAAATATTATTATTTAATATTTACGAGTCAAATGTGACTTTGAAATGGTTTTTGATTTGATAACTTATGTTATTTAAGTGATTTATTAAGTTCGACTGGTAAGACCTTAAGGTCAAGTGGTTTTAGAAAATGAGGTATTGGGACCTCGTTTATAAATATAGCCATAAATATTTTTATAAATATTTACGAGTGTCATTAAGGTGTTATTAAAGTTTGGTTGAAAAATTTTAACGTTTTGATAGTTAATTAATTAAAAGGACTAAATCATAAAAGATGTAAAATTTGATCAATTTTTATTTCAGTGATTAAATGGATTTTGAATAAATGAAAAGGTACTTAAATGGTAATTAAACCATTATGAGAATTGGTGGACGTTAGTGGGCTTATAAATTATTAAAGTTTGATTATTATAAGGGTAAAAGAGTAAATTATTAAATAAGTATATTATAATAAAAACATGATAAAATCCATTATCATCTTCTTCATTTGAAATCCACCACCGAAACCCTAAAATATAAGAAAACATATTCGATCAATTTTGGTTTGGTGATTTGGTAAGCAAACTTTTCTCATTTCTAATAATTTTTACGTTTTTGAAATCGTTGAAACTAGGTCCAGCTAGCCCGTACCTTTATGTTTGAAATTGTTAAATGATAAATTTGAAATGTTGGTTGATATTTAAAAATATTTCCTTAAGTGATTTTGATGAATTTTTTGATTAGGGACTAAATTGTTGAAATAGTAAATATACAAGGATTTGATGTGAAATTGTTGCAAATGTGGGCTGTTTTGTATGCCATGACTATTCGACTAGTGTGAATTGGCATTAAAAATGGTTAATTTGCATGTTTTAGGCTCAGGCACTAAATTGAATAAAAGTAAAATTTTGAGGGCAATTTTGAAAAAATGTAAAAAATGACTAAACAGCATAAAATATATTTTTTTACTATCTAAATTAATATATTGAATGAAATTATTAATTTAGATCAAGATCAGGTGGAAAATTGAGGAGAATAGAAAATTACCAAAATGCCCCTATACTTTGACATTTCTGCAATTTAGCTAGGTAAGTTCTTATGAACTGTATTATGTATAATGTTGATTAAATTGAATTTTAATATATGATTTTATTGAAAATGAATCAATATATATATGTTATTATACAAGTTATCATGTTGTGAGACGACGTAAATCCAACGACGTACGACGATTATCGAGCCCCATTGGAACCATAGGAATTTGTAGGATACAAATGAGATGTCATTAGGGTTTACATGTTTTGGGTGTTGATCTTGAATGTCCTATCGGTGGCTGAGTTCCGGCATTTGTTGCAGATACTCGATAGCTTGTGGAGCAGCATTATGTAGTTACGTTCCGACCCACAGCTCGTGTGAACAGGCCCATTTCACAGCTCGTGTGAGCATATATGTACAAGAAAGGACATACTACTGTTATATTTTTAGCACACTTCGTGTGAGCTATCCCGAGTATCCGACGGTATTCTATTTGGTTCAACGAGCATGAATTTACAAGAATATGGCAAGTGTTCTATATAAACCAAGACATGTATGTATGAAACACTTTGAAATGGTGACCTACATGGAAAATATGTTATGTTGAGATGGATGATATATCCAATTGAATTATTCTCAAGTACAATGGTTATCCATGTCAAATTCATATAAATCATCTTTAACTGAACTAACAAGTGTTGTTGATGTGCTTAGGCTTATGCCAAGCTTGTGGATATGAGTGATATTTGTGATTATACTTGTACTATGCATATGAAACGGGTAAGAAAAGAGAATGAAATGGTAAGTACAAAATTGAGATGTATTATGATGTCATAAAAGGTTTTATGTGATAAATGATGAATTTATATGTATGCAAACTGCTTATATTATAGATGAATCTACCTAAATCATGGATAAATACACTGAGTTGGGAATTAATAATGTTGTTTAGGCTTATGATAAGCATTGGGGATGAATGGAAAGTAAGTAAATAGAAAGATATATAAGCTCATAAAAGATTAATGATTATATATTATGTCTCCTAAATCTGTCATATTATGAATGGTTAATATGTATGTGACATTAATGAACTTAATCATTTGTGAGTTGATGTTTATGGTTGATAAATCTTGAGGCATTGATATAGGTTTATATTTAACCTATAATGTTTATTATTGAAATGTAATATTATGCTTATGGTTTTTACGAGCTTACTAAGCATTCATTGCTTATGTGATTATCTTTCTCTTACTTTACAGATTATCAGAAGCTCAATCAGATTGGAAGCTAGTTGGAGATCCATCACACTATCTATCAATTTTATCGGTAGATTTTTATGTTTTGGTCACAGTTATAATGGCATGTATAGGTGTTTTGTGCTTGATAATATGGCCACTAAGTTTGGCTTGTAAATATAGTTTTATGATTGATGACATTTTGACATTTTTGGGATTGATGGCTAATGTTGTAATGGTTTAGCGATGATATGTTTTGAATGGCCAAATTGGTATGCTTGTGTGTGATATTGGCATGTAATGTTGTTTTGATTTTGTGAAACTTATGTTATTTTGATGCGTTGATGGTTGGTGTGCTTTTGGCACTTTGATGCTTAATTGTTGGTGTTATATGATCAAATTGATGCATGGTTTTATGGCCAAAGTGGTATGTGTTGGCATGTTTGCAAAGTGATCATTTAGGGCATGTTTTGATATAGGATTTAATCAAATATGCTTGGTTGAATTATGACCATTTGGACCTAAATTTGGTATGTATATATGTTGGGTGTTCGAACCATTTGGTAATGGCTAGTTTTGTGTCATTTATATAGTTTTGATACATAAAAGAAGTAGTTCAAATGCTAAAGTTATTTTGCTATGGTATGAATCTAAATTGGTAAGGTTGGTATATGTCAAAAGTGGTATGTTTTGGTATGGAAACAAGTTAGTTACTAAATGGTTAAATATGCACATGTTTAGATAAATGGTATGTTTGCATTTAAGGTGCCTATATGGCATATTGGTTGTATGGATAAATTACTTAATGAATTGGTCTTATGATGCATGCTTTGGTATGTTTGAAAGCTTGATTTTATTTGCAAATGTCTTGTAGGTGTGAGCTTGAAATGGGTGAAAGGAATGACTTAAAATTGGCCTATTTCTTGTCCACACGGCCTAAGACACGAGCGTGTGTCTCAATCGTGTGTGACACAGCCGTGTGACACGGCCTGTGTCCCCTGTAGATATTTTAAAGGTTGCATTCCGACAGTTACACGGCCTGGCACACGGGCGTGTGGCTTAGCCATGTTAACCAAGTTAGAGAGTTACATGGGCATGGACACAGGCTAGGACACAACCATGTGTCCCTACTTCGAATGTCCATACGGCCTGGCCACACGGGTGTGTGACCCCTACAGTGTGAATTTTTCCATCTTTTTCCATGAAATTTTAAATGTTTTTAATTTAGTCCCGAATCATCTCTAAAGTGTTTCTATGGCCACGAGGGCTCATAAAAAGGACGTTATGCATGTGTTTGATTGGATTTTTCAATGAGTATGAAATGTTGAGAATGAATGATTTGAGTTACGTTTTTACAGTAATGCTCTGTAACCCTGTTCTGACAATGGATATGGGTTAAGGGTGTTACAGAGCCTCTTTTATTAAATTCTCGATTCCGCCTATCCCTTTGTAGCTTGCAGTTGTACACTTCTTCCATCTTCTGTGCACTACCAGATAAAACAAAAAATTCTTGAATTTCATTACCTCTGATCATCATTCTGATTTCATCATTCAGGTCGTCTTCAAATCGAATACACATTTCTTCTTCAGTAGGGATAATTTCTAGAGCATATTTACTAAGATACACAAACTCTCTCTCGTACTCAGCCACTTACTTTGTTTCTTTGCCTTATTTCAAGAAATTCTCTCCTTTTCTTGTCCAGATATCGTTTTCTGACATACTTCTTTTTAAACTCAAAAAGAAATCCCAAGAAATTTTCTCTCTCGGTACCACAGTCGCCAACATGGTCCACCAACTTACGCTTCTTCTTTTAACAGTGCAACGACACATCTAAAAAAATCATCAGAAGGGCAAGCCATTTCATCAAAAACTCGCAAAATATTCTGAAGCCAATACTCAGCCTTGACCAGATCATCTTCTGACCTACCTTAAAATTCTTCAGTACCACACTTCCTAAGCTTTTCAATTGGTATACATTGACTAGATTTAGTCACAGGAGGAGGTGGAGGTGCAATTGGAGGTATAACAGGGGCTGGAGGTCGTTGAGCCATAGCGTTCATTTGCATAAACTCATTAAACAACTGGTTCATTATATTTTTAAGTTCATGTTCAAGCACTTATGGAATTGGAATATTACTAGTCCCATGTTCTGAAGTAAGAATATTACTATTAACCTCATCATTGTAAGCACGATTAGATTCGTCTAACATCTTTACAATCTATAAGAAAAAAAAGGTTAGATTGGATCAAACATGTCACACTATCACAGGTTTATATGGCATGTAATTCTAGACATTACACATGTTACGTGCAGTCTGAAAACTGACTAAATCGTAGCTCTGATACCACTAAATGTAACATCGTAACCTGTCTTCATCACCAAATTAGGGTTACGGAGTATTACCAATCATTCAAAAATCATTTAACATCATAACATTAAAATTATTAACCTTAACAAAAACCAACCAATCATATGCATTTTGTACCTAAATCGAGCCTTTAAGGCCCTAGAAATAGCTTAGGAGCAATTTGAGCCTAATTTGAAACAAAGCAGAAAATTTCAAGAAAATATGAAGAATTTCAAAATAGGGGGTACACAGTCTTACGGAATGCCCTAGGCCATGTAACTTTCGAAATAGGGACACATGGCCGTCTCAGCCCGTGTAACTCACTATGACAGTGTCGCAAGCCGTGTGCTAGGTCGTGCAACACACTGAGATAAAACACATGGCCATGCCTCAGACCATGTGTACCTAAATGAACCTTAAATGAAAAGATTACCATTTCAAGCTTATTTGGACCTAAAGTAATTCATTTACCAACCATTAGACCTATCCAAAATGACATTAAACAAACTCAAATCATACTATTTTCAACCATCTTAAGTGCCTAACCAATGTATCCTCATTGGTACCACAAATATACCCAATTATACAACAATATGAACTATCACCCAAAGCATGTCAAATCACACAACTTAACATTCAACCAATATGTCTATCATAGGCACCTCAAATCACAACATTTCAATATAGCACATACCATAAACTTGTACTAAAAACATCTTCTTTTATTCACATATATCATAATAAGTTAACTACTTGCACTTAAGATCATACTTTAAAGTTTTACATATCAAAACAATAGAAATGAATAACAAGCCTATTACATGCCATATAATCCAAAATAACGTTCCAAAAACTACTGAAAACATATGGATAGTGTGACTTGAGTGTTGATCCGAGCATCCAACCTTCAAAAGTATCTATAAGAATAGAAAATAACACAAGTAAGCTTATTGAAGCTTAGTAAGTTTGACGTACAGAAATAATAAGTCTTACCAAAGTAAATATAACCATTCAATCAAACATGATCCAATAACACATGCTTCCTATCATCCATAACTACATACCGATGAATTGCATTTCTCAATTCAAAGATCATCCAAAGTTCTCTAGAATAATATACATATCCATAATATAATCAATTCTAGATATCAATTACATGTCATGCCATTCAAAATCATTATATAAGTATAATACAATAATTTACGATTTGATGAACGAATTACAGATATGAGCACAGTAATCCATCCAAAGACACGCCAATGCTCAGAAGATCTCATCCACCCGATAACACACCAATTGCTCCAAAAAGCTAGTCCAACCAAAAACATGCCAAATGCTGCGAAGAGCTAGTCCAATCGAAAGCACGCCAAAATAGGGAGTATAACACGAGAGTTTGCAACAAATGCTGAATCTCGGCCTACTCTGGAAAAATATATATATATATCACACCACATCAATTTCCACTCCAATCCCACATAACACGCCGTCCTTCAATTGTACTCTATCTCGCATTCATCCTATCCAAGTATTGAAACTCAATAATATTACTCAAAAAACTTTACATCAACAATAAAACAATTATACCTATTATATCATATCATATCATCAAAAATTTCATATAGATAATAAATTATAATTCGTACGAAGTTATCTGGACTGAGTTGTAGTAGTTGCAGAAGTTTAGGGACTAATCTATAATTTTTCTTTTTCCACATATATCAAGAAGGTCGTGATATGCAATGGAAACAACCAAAACCGTAACCCTTCTTCCTAGCTACAGTGTTCGGTCAATTAAAGAAGAAGAAATGAAGATAAAAATGCTTTAGTCTTTCTTTAATTTTGTTTAATTTTCATTAAATTACAAAATTGTCATTGTACTTATATTATTACATCATTTTCAACCAAATTGCCATCCCACCATGTTAACTAGGGCATAATTGCTACTTAAGTCCGTCCTCATTTATTAATTAAGCTATTTGATCACCTAAATGCAATAATTACTATATTTTGCATCTTTTTCAATTTATTCCTTTTTCTTTAATTAGCTATCTTAACTATAAAATTTTCTATCCAAATTTTAATATGACTAATAACTCTGTAAATATTCTATAAATAATATTTACGAGTCAACACAACAGAAATTTGTGGTCCCAAAACCACTGTTTCGTCACCACTGAATAATGGGTTGTTACTAATTTGCTGACTTAATCAATTCTAATAATGGAAGACTAACTCGCTTCAGTGGTCGTAACTAATTCATATTTGGGGTTCTACGCAATCAACTAGTTCTTGACCTAGCAGGATCTCTCAATCTTCCACTAAACTAACGAGTCGACAAGAACTACTTATTTCTCGACCTCACAGTCCAGACCAGATTAGGGTAATGTGTTCACAAATAGACAATACCAATTTTGGGTTCATTCCCACCTAAATGACTTCCTAGGCTTGTCAGGCCTAAGGTTTTGAGTTCTTCCTATCCCAACCTGCTGATCCGCTAAGAAACCTCACATAGAAATTAATTACTCCCGTGTCCACTCACTACTTTCCTGTAAGGGGATTAGCTCCTCATGGATCCAACAAACAATATAAACTTGATTGAGAAGATAAACATAAATAATGAATCAAGAATGAAGTTTAAGAAGAATCCTGATTTCGCATTGATGATTGAAAGCACAGAAATCCACAAGAGTTGACAAATCCACAAACCAGATTCTCTGAAGAACAAGAATAAACTAAAACTGAATTACAAATAGAAATAATCGAAGTAAAAAATAAACTAAAGAAATTAAAAATTAAATGAAAGTTGTAACCTATACTAGAATAAAAGGTAAAATATCCTTATTACGAGTTCATTTATCTACATGTTAAAGGTTTTACGGAACCTTTGTTTTTTCACAAAAAACAGCTTGGTCAATGGAATATGACTTACAGGACAACGTAAAATAAGCCATCTTTCTTGTAAAATGACTTACCCTTTTGAAAAGTGTAAGTCATTTTTTGAAAGAGAGCTCATCTATATTTAATTTTATTTTTATATAAAAATTAAGTTAAATTAAACTTATATTATTATTTTGATAATAAATTTAATTTTATTTTTAAAAATATTAATATATTAATATAAAACATTATCTTTTTCAATATTATTAAACATACATAGTTAATTACCTATATTAGTCGATAGTAAATTATTGAATATTTTCAATAAAATGTGAAGAAATATTTAAAATTATTATTTTTAAAATTATTATTAAAATAAAATTGAAATATTAAATACTTTATTAAAATAATAAATTATATTAAATATATTAAATATTAATAATTTAATAATTTAATAATAAATATTTATTAAAATTATAAATATATTCAATATCGAAATTTGCGATTTAGTCTCTTTACTTTTATTTTCAAGAATTTAGTCATTCTACTTTTTATATTTGAAAATCAAGTCCAATTGTTGACATTGTTCAATTTTTTGCCAACTTTTTTATGTCACATTTTAAATAAAACAAACTCACTTGATAGTAATGTAAATAAAAATAACGTTGTAATGAACCCGAATTTAACAAAAAATTTTAATATATGCAAATACAATGTAAAATATAAATCTATAGATATAAAATAAACTCAATTAAACAATAAAAAGATAAGAAAATGTCAAATGTATGTTTGTTTCGTTGAATATAAATTTTATGAAATATTTTTAAGAAATCTGTCAAACAATAGAAAATATTTTACACATATTCGTCCAAACACCAAAAAATATTAACTTTTTCAGGAAAGTAAATAATTTTCAAGAAATTATTTTTCAAAAGCCATTTTTAGAGAAATAAACAAACTCTAAGTGTTCAGTGAAGCCTATTTATAGATTTAGGGTTGGTCGTCATCAATTGACCTAATTCGGCTGACGTTTTTCACGTTAAAGTTTGTTGTGCAGACCAAAATGCCTTCAACTCATTAATTTTCCACGTCAAAGCGGTGTCATGACATCCACTAGCCTATGTCGCGACACTGGTGACAATTTAGAGGCTTAGGCTTGGATTTAGTGCTATGTTGCAACAGCCTCTAGCTATGTCGCGACACTGAAGGCAACCTTGCTCTTTTGGGTATCTTGCTCACTATGTTGCGTTGTCGACCCTCTGTGTTACAACATAGGGGCCAGTCTTGTGTTCTTGTGCCTCTGAATGATGTCCTGCACACTCATCAAATACATTAGCCTTCCTTTAGGCCTACTTTGGCCCCTAATGTCATATAAATAGATCAAATCACACTTTTTATTATTTGTGAACTAAAAACGAAAACTAAGTAAAAATATAACTAAATTACTTTTATACAAGCTCCTTAAATACAAAAAATGGTTTAATTTGCTACACCGAATTGTTACAAATCAATCGGCTAAATCCAAAGCTCTAATACAAATTAATTGTAACACCCTTTACACAATTCGAATTACCGAATCTAAATATTGAAGTTACAACTCAAGCCCTTAACAGAAAATTTAAACTATCATCGAGAATTTTATTTAAACATATTTATTATTTCTTTTAAAATATTCTTTAATATAAAAGAGGATAGTAAATAATTACATTGTAGTATCAAACGGTGTACAACATTACAATATAAAACTCTATAAAAAACACTCTTTATGGCATAGAGAACTATATGACATGCTCCTAAGATATCCTCTATATGCATAATATCCCATCTTGCTGGTACTCTAGCACATTCCTGGCTTGGTCCCTCATAGTGCACTCACTCTTACTGTCACACCCATATCCCGTCTTGTTGTCGGATTAAGGATCAAAGTGTTACAGAACAAAATAGAACAATTTATCTTAAGTCAAAATAAAAATTCAATTAATTTATAAACACATATCAATTCACAGAAAAAATATTCATATGAGCCATAATCTAGGTTTACAAGGCCCTAAAATTAGTTTGAAAGTAATCAGGGATCAAACTGAACCAAAACATAAATTTTAGGAAAAACTTTAAAATTTAGAAAAAGGGGTCACACGACCGTGTGACACAGCTCAGACCATGTGAGCATTTGAAGTAGGGACATGCGGTCGTGTCCCAGCCTGTGTCATATACAATGTAACTCATTGACTTGAGACACACGACCATGTCTCAGCCCGTGTCTTAGACCGTGTGAAACATGCACTAAAATTAATAGAGACATACGGCCGTGTGGCGTGACCGTGTGCGGCACATGATCGTGGGACAGCCTGTCTCCCAGGCCGTGTGCTTCGAAATTAAACCCCTTAAACAAGCTAAAACTTACACATCAATACACACCATTTCTACAAACATTCATAAGACCAAAACTCATTCCAAACTTACTCATGATATACCAAATCAATCATCCTATATGTTCTAACCAAAGTACCAACAATAGGTACCACAATTACAATCAATTTGAACCTATTCAACAATATAATTTTCATCATTTATCAAACCTTTTGCATACCAAAAGGCCATATCACAAACATATCAAACAACCTTCTTCTTTCTACCTACATGAGATTATGCATAGCTACTATCATCTTATACGAATACACATCATTTACAAGCCTTCATTGAAAAGAAATAAACCAAATATGAACTTGGCATCATTCAAAAGCAAACCAATCACCAAAACAACACTTAAAACCTTATTACATTCAAATCATAGCAAAATAACACACAACACTAGACATGCGACTTATGACCATTTCAATATATTCAAAAGCTACCAAAGTGGATCAATGGATAGTTTGATCATGCTCCGACAAATATTCCAATCGTTTGAGCTTTCCGATGATTTACAAAATAAGAAAACAACTATATGAGCAACTAATGCTTAGTAAGCTCATATAAAAGAACTTAAACTTACCAATTGCATCGAATTAAACAACCATGAGAAAACTCATTTAATAATAGGCCAAATTTCCTTTTCTGATACATCATACTTCACAAGGTTAATAGGTGAAGCAATACACATATAAATCTAGCCCAAACAAGGCATGTAATATATCAAACATTTCAATTTCACCATTCATTTATTATATGACTACCATGTATCTTCGTCTTCTTTTAACTAAGCTTATCATAAATTCCCTATTCTTACGTGAAATCATAGATAATTTTATATAGTCATATATTTTGTAAAGCTTTAATTACACGTTCATACCATGAAAAATATTTCACTATATAAATCATTCGTTCACATAACTCAAATGTTACCTCGTTAACCCAAATACATCAAAACAATCTTCATTTCAAAGGACTTTTCATGCTATAAATCACATATTCTCAAAGTAACAATCTATACATGTAACTAATAAACTCATTATAATATATTTCACTTACCATTACTATAATTATGCCATAATATATAAGCACATAAATAATTTGTAATTTAATTCTTTCTATAGGCCGATGAACTAGTAATTTTAACTTGAGTACTCAAGTAACCACACCAATTCCATGTAACAATCCATATCGTTTAGTCTAAATCATTAGTACTCAGTTCACATACTCGGTCTTTACTCTATTTTTAGGGGCACCATAGATGCAGAACAGGGGCACATATGTGTAGTCAGGGACACCAAAGTGCGAACAGGGGCACGACGTGCAAACAGGGATACTGAAGTTTATATAGGTGTGCCGAAGTGTGAACAAAGGCACAATCCTGCAAACAGGGACACTAAGGTGTACATAGGGGCACCAAAGTGCAAACAAGGGCAAAATCATGCAAATAGGGACACCAAAGTGTATATAGGGGTACCAGAGTGCGAACAGGGGCACAGTCGTGCAAACAATGACACCGAAGTGTAGAGAGGGGCACCGAAGAGTAAACAGGGGCACTTCTTCATTTCTGTATAGAATAGAACTCATTACATTCGCCGATAATTTATTTCAAATCCAAGAATTATTACTAACAAGCTCTTTTTTATTTCATATATATACGTATAATACTTGCAATTCTTATTGTTGTATACATAACTAATGATATCTCACACATATATATATACAATTCCATTAACTAGAAACAACATTATATGAACTAAGTGAATTATTTTCAATAATCAATTCTTATGAACTTTAATTAAAGTAGCATTTAAATAGAAAATCTATAATTCAAAATGACTAAATACATTAGTATTAAATCTCATATCATTTAATTTGATTAATTCCTCTATTCAAATCATAATAATAATAATAATTTATCACATCTTTATCAATTAATTTTTAACAGAACATAAATAATTATTTACATTCATCCAAAATGGAAAAGATAATAATTTTCATCCTTAAACGAACTTACCTCGACAAAAACAGTTGTAAAAATGAAGCGGACGACTAATTCGACACCTTAGCTTTTCCTCAGTTTAGATCTATTTTATTTGTTTCTTGATCTAACAAAAATTTTAATTCAATTAATAGTCCAATTAACTTAATATAATTAATTCTAGCTTATAACCCACTTTGTTGTAAAATTACAAAATTACCCTTAATATTTTAACTTTTGTGCAATTTAGTCCCTAATCCCGTAACTTGAAATTTTACCATTTTAAAAGAGAACCCATGATAGCCAATTTTCTTAGGAGTCAAAAATAGCCCACATCTTTCAACAATTCACACTATTTCCCATGGATTTTACTATTTGAACAATTTAATCCCTAACATTCAAAATCACTAAAAATCACTTAACAAAATAGTTATATCTATTTACGAACTTTAATAATTCATCAACTAAATTCAAAAACACATCAAACTCATTCATGGCAAGTTCCTAAACTTTTAAAAGTCTTCCAAATTGACCCCCAGGCTAGCTAGATTAAGCTAATACGATGTCAAAAACATAAAAATTTCTAAAAATGGGACTGAATTGCATACCATGCAATGAGGAATAGCTTTGACCGAAGCTTGGTGTTCTCTTTTAATGGTAGAATTGATTTATAAGAAAAAATGATGAAGATGTTCATGTTTCTTTTCTTTTCTTTCATTAATTAGCATATACTATTTTAATTTACTAATATTTTTAACATATAATAATACATATCCTTACCACCAAGCGGTCATTAAGTTAGATTAAGGTTTAATTACCTTATTAGGCCTTAAATTTTAGGTAACATAATAAATTAACACATATAACACCATAGCATTTAACTTTTGCAACTTTTATAATTTAGTCCTTTTAATTAATTAACTGCCTAAACACCAAATTTTAATATGACACTAACAACACTTCGTAAATATATAATAAAATATTTACAAGCTCGATTTATTGAAACGAGGTCCTGATACCTCATTTTCTAAAACCACTTGACTTTAGGGACACACCACTTGAACTTAATTATTCATTCAAATAACATAAATCACCAAATCAAAATTTAATATAATCCTATATTTAACTCGTAAATATTAAATAATAATATTTACAGACTCACTCATCAGATTTGTGGCCCCAAAACCACCATTTTTGACACCATTAAAAAATGGGCTGTTACACTTACAAGAAAAACTAAACCATAAACAAATACCGATAAGTTATAGCGAACTTAATGACTTTTAACCGAGATTACCTTGAAGCAATTGTTGAATGGTTCCTCATCTTGAAGATTCTAAACTTCCTTTTTGTTGTTTTTTTGGCAGATATCTCTTGATATCGGGTGTATACACATACACCAACTTCTATACTTAAACTTTTTATTAATAGTACACTCATTGAGTAGATTCAAGACTTAATACTCATTACAAACCTTATTTCCTTACTTGGAAAATGAATGTACTTCTTAGAAAAATATCCCAATAGATTCTCCTTCTTTGGACTCTTACTCGGACAAGAACTCAATACTTTTCTCCTAGGATAGTTGCCTACAAACACTATTCTTGGTGGATAATTAATCTAACTAATCTTTTAAAAAAAACTCCATATTGAGCTGACCTTTGGCGGATTCTCATACTGATTTTGGAAACTATCAAAATATCAATCAGATCATATCTCATATCATTCCAAAATCATAATTTATATTGATAATGAAACATTCTAAATCATTTAAAAGAATTCTAGACAACTATAATACATATCATGAGAACACCTAACTTAACCAAACTACTCAAAATCCATATTGCCTCTATACATGATGTGAAAATTATTCAGATTTGGTTATTACCAAATAACTGAAATTACTTCCTTGAATAGAGTAGTGAAACTCAGGCCCAACGAATACTTAAATCTTTCATAACTATGAATATGACAATTTCCTATACTAATAGACTAATATGGCAAATTCACCCTTCAGATAGCACTGCTAAAGACTCTTTCCAAAGTTTTACTTAGATTATATTTAAATTATGCCTTAAGACTAAACAAGCAGAAACCATTAAACTTACCAATTCTCTATCATCACAATAGTTAGCAGAGAAGTCTCGAAGTTTACTCAAATCACGACACAAAAGCTGTAACACCCCTAACTTGTATCCACTACTAGAATAGGGTTACAAAGCATTACCGGAGTTTACATTTTAAAACAAACAAAAATTTTAAACATATTATTTCATATCATTTATCATAGCAAAACCAAACAATAACATGCATATCATCCCTTTTAGAGCCCTCGAGGCCCTAAAACCACATTGGAAACAAGTCAGGACTAAATCGGAATCATATACAACTTTTCAGGAAAAGGTGAAAATTGTCAAAACTGCAAGGGTCACACGACTTTATGGCTAGGCCGTGTGACTCACACGGCTGAGAGACACGCCTGTCTCTCAAGCCGTGTGGACATTCGAAGTAGGGACACACAGCCGTGTCCCAGCCCGTGTCCTTGCCTGTGTAACTCACTGATTAGGGTCACACGGCCAAGCCACATGCCCCTGTGCCAGGCCATGTAACTCTGGAATTGTAACCTTTAAAAACCTATAAGGGAAACATGGCCGTGTCACCTGGCCATGTGTCACACATGACTGAGACACACGTCCGTGTCTCTGACCATGTAGACGAAAAATAGGTCATTTCCAAGCCATTTTTCTCACCCATTCATGTACACACCTATAACCAATTTACCACATGTAATCAAGCACTCCAAAATCCAGCAAACCATGCTATAACAAGCTATCCAAATAAGGTACATAAGCATGCAACCAATGTGCCCAAAAGACGCCTCAATCACAACCATTAAACATGTATATCTAAATACATAAATTGGCCAAAATTTAAACTAACTTATAACTAATATCATAACTTACCACTTTGTTTACCTATCAAATTTCACACCAAAAGTACCAAATATGTCATTTTACATCTAGCACCAATTGTGATACATGACATCTATAACAATTATACCAATTCACCACATTCAAACATATCAAAAGACAATTTATAATATACATTTTATTTACCATTTGAACTTCCATCATATAGTTACTATGCATCTCAAATATACATATATCTAACTTATACATAATTGACCATAACTCATCCATATATATTTATAGTTTAATTCCATACCAAGATATACCATAATTGACCACATGCAAAAATTACATTCAAACATACCAATTTGGTTATTCAAAACACAAATTCAAATGACCATATCAACACCAACCATCAAAGCCATCTAAATGACACCAATGTAACCATATCTAGATGGTTCCAACAATCAACATGTATACAAACTATATTTCAACCATACACATCTATTCAAAACCTTTCCAAAGCATACCATATCTTGACCATGTTGAGGTCAATTAATCATATATCACTTTGACCATTCAAACATGCTTTAACACATTATCAAATTAACACATATCAACAAGGCACCAAATGTGCCAAGGCTTCATCACCCAAAATGACATATACATTGCAAACTCATTAACTAACATTCATCTATCATCAATCATAAGTCCACCTATACATGCCATTATAACCTTAACCAATACATCAAAAACTACCGATATAACTGTTGGATAGTGTGATAGATCTCCAATGAACTTCCAACCTGATCGAGCTTTCGATAATCTAAAAAGTAATGAAAAAGCAACTATGTAAGCAATGAATTCTTTGTAAGCTCGTATAAACTTTAGTCATATCAATCCAAGTCAAATATGAAATTTATACATATCAAGAATAATCATATAACAATACTACAAGGTTCATGAAACCATATCCAATAACTCACAAAGTGAATAAATCCACAGCATCACATATACATATCATCCCTAGCATAGTAAGACTTTATAAAACTTTAAACCCTTTCAAATTTTCTTATTTTCATTTGCATTTCATTACTTTGTATTGCATTTACTCTCATTAGCTCAAATAACAACATCAATTCAATTCATCATTGCCTTTTCATCATTGTACACTTCAAGTATGAACTTACTATTTCATTACCTTTCCACATCCGTTTCATATGCATATCACGCAAAACATAAACATATCATTCAACTTAGCCACAAGCCAGTGCATTAAAACATAGCTCCTTTTGGAATTAGTCACATGATAAACCATTTCACAAGAAATTACACAATTTAAAACTTACCACTCTTTCACGAACACAAGCATATTTCCATTGGTTCACTTACCATATCAATGCAACTTATAAGTAAACATAATACCATTCAATCAATAGCTTGGCACATGCCTAAGCATCAAACAACAGCACATGTTAGCCATGTAAATACATATATAAACCAATAATCATGGATGAGTACAACAATTGATTAATTTTCATATACATGTATCATCCAATTCAATTTTCCATATACCATGTAACAACATTTCCATGTAATTTCATTTGTGTCCCTATTATAGTCCGTATTAAACTCTTACCAGTTCAACTCAGAATATTACTTGTTGAACCATTTAGAATACTGTTAGATACTCGAGATAGCTCACAGATAGTGTGCTAAGCTATAATCTATCAATTCTTGTACATGTATACTCATACGAGCTGTGAATCAATATGCTTTCATGAGCTATAAACCGGTAAGCTCGTATGAGCTGAGAATCGGTAAGCTCTCACGAGCTGTAATCGATAAGCTAATACAAGCTAAGTATCAGTAAGATCTCATGAGGTGCAATCAGTCCCTAATGACATGTCATTTGTATCCTACAAATTCCTAAGGTTCAAACGGGACTCAGTAATCATCGTACGTCGTTGGATTTACGTCGTTTCATAACACGATAAATTGCATACAAACATATATATTTTGATTTAATCACAATATAATCACATATTAACATTCAATGTAATAAAAATTATACAGAATATAGTTCATACGAACTTACCTGGCTAAATTGCAGAAATACCAAAGTTTAGGGGCATTTTGGTAATCTTTCATTTTCCTCGATTTTCCACCCGATCTTGATCTAAATTAATAATATCATACAATATGTTAATTTAAACAATAAAACAATTCATTTTATGCAATTTTTTTCAATTTTGACATTTTTACAAAATTACCCCTAAAGTTATACTTTTATTCAATTTAGTCTCTGAGTCTAAAACATGCAAATTAACCATTTTTACCCAAAATTGAGCTTAGCTGAATGTTCATAGCTCCCAATACAGCCCATATTTATGAAAATTTCACATCAATTCCTTGTACTTTTATTAATTTAATAATTTAGTCCCTAATCGATAAATTCATCAAAAATTACTTAACAAAATACTTTTAAATACCAAATAATATTAAAAATTCATCATTTAGCATCAAATTTCACAAGATTCATCAATGGAAACATTCAAAATCTTTAAAAGTTCCAAAATTGAATGTACGGGCTAGTCAGACCTAGTTGCAACGATATCAAAAACATACAAATTACAAGAAACGGGGCTAAATCAGACTTACATCCAGACAATGAGGTTTGGTCGAAGTTTTAAAGCCTTTAACAATGGCTTTCTTCTCCACAATTCGGTGAAAGAAATGGATTAGAAAAGATGATTCATGTAACGCCCCAAAATTTAAGTTTATAATTTTTGCATGTTTTGTCACAAATTGACTGTTTGCTTTAATGGCTAAGTGATTTGGGTGTGTATGGGAGTGTTTGAGAAGCCTGGGTTCAAGTCGTGGCTTTTGCAGAATTTTTTACTTTTTTCCCTTAAATTAATCTGGACGCTAGTATATAGGCCTTGTTAATACTTGTGCTTGTTTTATGACACAAAATGAGCCTGTGGTCTAGTGGCAAGGTGGCGTGTGAAGTTCCCTTAAGGTCTGAGGTTTGAGTCCTTTGCTACAGTGAGGAGTGTTTATTTTTACCACCTGTGCAGTGAGGTGGTGGAGTTTGACTGAAATACTGTGGAATTTGAATGGAGGAGTGAATCGTGGAGAGAATAGTGAGATTGTGATTGGGTGGAGAAAATCAAGAAGGGATAAAGGGAGTATTCTTAGGAGAAAATTAAGGAATTTGTTGAGAGGGGGAAGTGTGTGCCGTTTGGGGTATTCCAACATTGAGAATTCAGCTAGGGAGAAATAGTGTGTTACTTTCGGCATTTGGAAGAGCTTTTTGGGGAGCATTTGTTGAATTTGATCTTTAGGTAGTAAAGGTATTTGGTTTTTGGGTCAGTTTCGTTTTTCACCTATTCACTTTCGGTGCCAAATTTTGTCTTGGGTTTGTGCAGTTTTCTTTTCTGCTTATTCCTTCTTTCTTTTCCCTCTCCCTTTGTTAACCAAATCCTCTTCTCTCTCTCCCTCTTCTCTTCTCTGTGGGTCAAATTTCTCTTCTCTTCTTTTCTTCTTCTTTGGCCGAATAACCTTTTATTTTCATCGGGTTGTCTCTTTTGGGTTTCTTCCTCCTTTTTACCTCTTGGTTGAATATCACTCATTAGTTGTTTCGTTCTATACATTGTCATTCTTGTGCTACAGGTTTCTGACTATCGGTAAGTGGTTATACTCCTCACTTGTGTAAACCTACTCTCTTATTTTCTTATTCCCATAAATGAGTACTCTTTTTCTTTACTATTTGATTGCCTATGGTTGATTTCTTTTTCTTATGATGTTACTCGTTGCGGTCTTAGGATCTCCTTCAAGGAGTGGTGGTTTGTAGGTGATCTGAAATAAAAACGCAACCTTTGTGCTCAACATTCTTTCAAGGTAGGAGGGTGTTTTTTTGGATTAAGTGTTATAAGAAGGCGTTTTTTACCCTAGCTACTAATGGAATAACTTTGGGGTCATGTTTGTTTCTAGGTGGGTGTACGTACAAATAGCACTCTTCTCGTAAATAGGTGTGTAATCACATCCTCTCTCAACTGTAAATCGGCAAAAGCCGAAAAGCTGGAAAAGACGGCGCTGAGACCATATAGGCGTGCGAACGCTTGTGTGGTAAATTGAGCACACGAAAAATGGTGTTAGATGGTAGAGGCCTCCATGAGCATTTTCATGGGCTTAGACCGTAATGGGCCTAAAATAACCAAAATACCCTCGAAGGGTAAAATGACTATTGTTCCTTGTTTTGAATGGGGGAGATCGGCGAGGCTTTCAAGGTATTCGTTGCTTTCTCCAATATGCATTACTTCCATTCCTAACTGGTGGTGGTCGAGGTTGATTGTCACATTGCCTGGGAACCAAGGGTACGATGATCATTGATTTGCAGAATAAGAGTCTTTGGATCGAATGGAATCTGCAAATCGCATCAGGTATGTAAACTCCCCACTGTAACTGTAGAACGACAAAAGCTGAAATACGGCATTTGAGACCACACAAGCGTGTGATCGCTCGTGTTGAAAGTTGAACCTACGAATCATGGGCGATAAACTGTGGAGGCCTCCAAGAGCATTTTCATGGGCTTAGGCCGTAATAGGCCACGTTGGGCCGTGTGGGCTCAATGGGCTTGTGGGCCTCACATGGATGAAACCCACTATTTGTCGCAAATACTAGACTGGGCTATGTAGATCTCATAGCCGTGGTGAAATCTAGGCTGAACAGGCCACATGAGCATGTGGGCCCACTTGGGCCGAGTAATGGGTCTTGGGCCCATTTATACTGTTGTACCAATTAGGTTACCTGAGTCGCTCAAGGCTACTGCGGACCTTTCGAGAGTCGATATCTGGACCAAAATACCCTCGATGGGTAAAATGATCGAAATGCCCCCATAGGGTAAAATGACTGTAATACCCCTATAGGGTAAAATAACCGTAATACCCCTATAGGGTAAAATAACCGTAATGCCCCTATAGGGTAAAATGACCGTATTACCCCAGTAGGGTAAAATGACTCTAATACCCCTATAGGGTAAAATAACCATAATGCCCCTGTAGGGTAAAATAACCGTAATACCCTTGTAAGGTGAAATAACCATAATACCTTTGTAGGGTAAAATGACCATAATGCCCCAGTATGGTAAAATGACCATAATGGCCCTGTAAGGTAAAATGACCATAATACCCGTGTACTGTAAAATTACCGTAATGCCCCTGTCGGGTAAAATGACCGTAATGCCCTGGTGGGTAAATGACTATTTTTGCCCTTCGAGGTCAAATGATTGTTTTGTCTGTGGTTAAATGACTGATTTGTCTGTGTTTGATATGACTGGTTTGTCTATGATTTGAATGACTGATTCTAAGCATGGCATTCTGAATACACGACATACTACATTTGGTTGGGATACTATTTTAGAGGAAGTACTGTGTTACTAGTGGCTTGGCCACATATACTACTACCGCGCCTTTGTCGCGATATCATTATCGGCGCCTTTGTCGCGATATTGTTCTGGCACTTTGCTACGATACTCACGATGGCTTTGTACCGATCACGCATCACATCGATGGCTTTGTGCCGATCATGGTACCGTTACTGATGGCTTTGTGCCGATCATATTATTGTTACCGATGGCTGTGTGCCAATCATTTCACTGTTACTGATGGCTGTGTGTCGATCATATCACTACTACTGATGGTTTTGTGCCGATAACGTTATCGTTACTGATGGTTGTGTGCCGATCATGTCACTGCTACTGCTGGCTTTGTGCCAATCAGATTACTGTACTTATGGCTTGTAGCCATTCTGTTTATAGCTTATAGCTATCCTCGCTTATGACTATTAGCCATTCGACTCACCGCGCCTCTGCCGATTATTACTACTGGCAGCTATACTGCGATATTAGTGTGAAGGTTGGGTGGGTTGACTGTGTCCCCACATGGTGTGTTGGGTTAGCACAGGTGGTGTGTTGGCTAGATTGGGATGGGTTTGCATACTTGCACCATATCGACATCAGACGGGCTTAGCCCACACTGCATCTTATTCTCGTTAAAGGGCTCTGGCCTAGACTAATTCTGTTCTATATGCCGACTCTTTGATAAGGGATTACACATTGAGTTTTCGTAAACTCACCCTCTCCTCTTAACTGTGCAGGTAATCCTCAGGCATAGTTGATTCGGTGCTGCGAGGGACTCGGAGGTGGCCATACAACTGCATCAGCTTTCGCTTTTAGGTTTTGATTTATAAGTAACTGAATTTAGGTATTTTTATGTAAAAAGGTCTCTCTAAAGTTATAAACTTTAAATTGGGTTTTTATTTATTTAGTTTGATATAAACTGATAGTTGTAGAATAAGACGGGTTTTCAGAAGGTAATCGTTTTCAAAGACACCATGTTTTCGCAATAAATGAGATTTTGGAAAATTTATAACGTTTTAAAAGTTATTAGTTTTTAATGATGCACGCTTGGAAATGAACAACCCGTTTTGGAATCACCGTTTAATAACAAAATGATTAATTAATTTTAAAGATTTCAACAACAACAAGTTTTATGCTAAACACCTCAATATGGCACTGCCAGATTCGGCCATAACTCCTAGGCCGAATTTGGGGTGTTACATTTAGTGGTATCAGAGCCCAGTTGTAAAACTCGGCTGTGGAATGGGTTTTCAAATTCTTGGATTTCAAAAGTTTGTTTTTGAATATGTGAAGTGTTTTGAGATACTTCTTCTAAAAAGTGTGGCACATCGAATCTCCGACGCTGAATCTGTAAGTTTTCTGAATACTTTTGTCTATTTAGAAATTGAAATGCGGTAAGTTAGGAAGTATTGTGACTACTTTAGAAATTAGACTATATCACTCTAGATAGAGCAAACTGAAACTATAGGGGACTGGAACTGTAGTGAAACTTCGATCTACATAAAACTGTTAGTGATGTTTAAACGCGAATACACAATGGGAACTAGAGATATGTGTAAACGTGGTTCAAGAGGCTGTAGGAATGTTTTAAAATCAGACTGCACAGCGGGAGCGTAGTGGTGAAGTCTGTGTGGTATGACTATCTTGTTAGTTGGAAATTTCAAGGAAGAAATTTCTTTAAGGAGGGTAGAATTGTAACGCCCCGAAATTTGGGCCTAGAAGTATTGGGCTTTGAGCAAGGGAACAGTTTGGAAACTTTGTACAAAAGTATGTCTGCTTTAGTGGTTAAGAGTCCTGAGAGGAGTTGGAAAAGTCCTGGGTTCAAACCTGGGCTTTAGCAAAAATTTTGGTTTTAAGTGGATAAAACCCTGGATGCTTGGATGCAGGCCTTTTAAATTATTGTGTTAAAAAATGTCATAAGGAAGCATGTGGTCTAGTGGTTGTGGCGTCATTAAGGTTGCAAGGGAGCTTGGGTTCAAGTCTTGGCTCTTGCAATTTATTTTGGTTTTTCTTTTAAAGGAACCTAGACTTTGGCCTTTTGACCTTTTAATTATTTAAAGACAAAATGTGACACAAAAAGAGCTTGTGGTAAGGAGGCAAGTGATGTGAATTGACTAATGCGAGAGCTTGGGTTTGAATCCCATTGTAAGCAAAAAGGATATTTATTTTGCTAGTGTGAGGCGACAAGAGTTTGAGGTGGTTTCGAACTTTGTTGGGTGAGAGTTTGAATGGGTCTTGCAGGTTGTTATGGAGGATATCAAGGAGGGATATTTGGAGAGATTTGAGGAGAGAATATTGGGGATTTGGGGAGGTTGTTGTTGTGGAGAGCTATATATCATCCATCTCATTTGTTCCTTGTTCTGTATGGCGGAGATCGGCTAGGCTTTCAAGGTATTCGTCACTTTCTCCAACCTGCATTGCTTCCATTCCTAACTAGTGGTGGTCGAAGTTGATTGGCACATTGCCTGGGAACCAAGGGTGCGATGATCATTGATTGGCAGAATAAGAGTGTTTGGATCAAAGGGAATCTGCAAATCGCATCAGGTGTGTAAACTCCCCATTGTTAACTCACGCCCGTGTGCCAGGCAGTGTGTTAGGCTGTGTAACTCACAGACTTACACCCTCATGATTTCATCAAATGACACACAGCCGTGTCGCCAGGCCGTGTGTCTTACATGACTAAGTCACACCCCCGGTCTCAGGCCGTGTGGACCCAAATTTACCTAAAATCAAGTCATTTCCATGACCATTTCATACATAAAAATTTAGACAAAATATGCACACTTTTAAAGCACCAAAACATCATCTAAACACATAGAGATTTCCAATTTCAAGATCCTAATTCAACTAACCAATATGCATTCAAAGGCACCTCAATATATCAAGACATCAAGCATCAAAACATGTCAATATTATACCAATTCATACATGACAACCTATTCAATTACTTACCTAAAACATACCACATATTGACCATTCTCAAACCACAAATTGTACACGTCCATTATCAAAAGGTGACCAAAAATGCTTACCCAAAACAAGCATTATAACTCCATTAAGCATACATGAATATCAAAGAAAAACATATAAAGTTACCATTTACACATTCATCCAAAAACACCATTATAAACCACCCTATACATGTCATTATAAACCTTGGCCAAAATGCACAAAAACTACTAATTGACTTCTGGATAGTGAGATAGATCTCTGACAAGCTTCCAACCAAATCGAGCTTCCGATAATCTATAAAACATAAGAAAGAAACTACATAAGCAATGAATGTTTAGTAATCTCGTATAAACCAAAACATAACTTACCATTTCATTTGCATAATATAAAGCATAAGTTTAATATCACTAAAATACATAAGCTTGGCATAAGCCTATACAACATCATCAAAAATCACAAGTTACCATACTTGTTCACACATATATGAAATCAACCATGTATAAACATAACCTTTTATATCATCAATGTTACCATAATGTCATGTTTTATAGCATTTGCATACTTACCATTTCCTTTTCCTTTTCATACCCATTGAACCATCTAGAATTACATCGCATACTCAAGAAAGCTTACATGAAGTGTGCCTTTACATATAACCATAACCTTTCCTTTACATCAATTCTCACACGAGCTGTGAAATGGGTCTGCTCACATGAGCTGTGGGTCAGAATGTAAGCTACACGATTCTGCTCACATGAGCTATGGAGAATCCGCAAAAAATGAAGGACCTCAGCCGTGGGTAGGACATTCAAGACCAGTACCCAACACATGAAATCCCTAATGACATGTCATTCGTATCCTAAGAATTCTTAAGGTTCAACCGAGACTCGATATCCATTGTAGCGTTGATATATTTATACATCGATCCATTCACATTATAAATAACATAATATCATTCAATTTAAATAACATTAATAAGATAACCGTCCATTCGAACTTACCTCGATGACTAGGAGCATAGAAGTATAATCGAGCTAATCCGAAACTTTTGCTTTTCCTCAATCTAGGTTTGTATGTGGTTTATCTTGATCTAAATAGGTAATTTAAATCAATTAAACACTTCTAGTATTCAATTTAATCTACATTTCATTTTTATTCAAAATTACCAATTTGCCCCAAACATTTTAACTTTTTCACAATTTAGTCCTTAAGCTTATAACTTAAAATCTAACTATTTTAATCTAAATTCATGTTAATCACACATGCAAGGGACCTTGAAAGAACTCATATTTACAATCATTTCATAATAAAGCCTTAGAATTTATACCTTTAACAAATTAGTCCCTAATTCAAAAATTCATCAAAAATTACTTAAAATATGTTTATTTTTCAACAAGGACTCATAATCTATCAATTAATATCAGAAACCAGTCAAGAACATCCATGGAATAACCTTTAACCTTTACCAATTTTACAAATTTACCCTCAGGCTAGCTAGATTAAGCTACAACGAACTCAAAAAAATAAAAATCATTAAAAGCGGGGTTCAAAATCATACCATGCAATAGACTATAAGCTTGTCAAAACTTATGCTCATCAATGGTGCTATATCTCCTTTAAAATCGGTTGGGAAGATGAATAAGGATGATATCTATTTTTCTTTTCTTTTGTTTTAGGTTTAAATTTCTAAATTACCATTTTAACCTTAAAATTTTATCATAATTTCATCAAAACCGTATCCATAACTATCCACTAATTCATCAAATGGTTTAATTACCATTCAAGTCCCTTAATTTAAGATTTCATGGCTATTAGACTCTTTTAGCTATTAGAACTCAACTTTTACACTTCTTACGTTTTAGTCCTTTTTACTTAATTAATCAATTAAACATCAAAATTTCTTAACGAAATTTTAATAGGACCTTTTTACAATCCCATAGAAATTCAAATAATAATAAAAGAAAATTTTACTCGTCAGAATTGTGGTGCTAAAACCACTATTCCGATATCACTAAAAAGAGGATGTTAAACCTCTCCCCCTATAGGAATCTTTGTCCCCGAAAATCTTACCAGAAAATAGGTTCGGGTATTGCACTTTTATAGCTTCTTCCGGTTCCCAGGTAGCTTCCACGATTCCATGACGTTTCCAGAGAACTTTAACTAAAGCTATACTTTTATTTCTCAATTTTTTAATTTCCCGAGCTAAAATTCTGATCGGTTCTTCAATGTACGTCATATCTAGCTGAATCTCAACATCTACAGATGAAATCATGTGTGAAGGATTTGATCGATACTATCGTAACATTGATATATGAAATACATTATCAATCTTTTCTAACTCTGACAAAAAATCTAATCGATAAGCCACTAGCCCAATCCTTTCAATGATCTCATACGACCCAAAAAATCACGGACTAAGCTTTCCTTTCGGGCTAAATTGAAGAACTTTTCTCCAATGCGATACTTTTACAAATACCTTGTCACCGACTTGAAACTCTGTATCTTTTCTTTTCAAATCGGCGTAAGATTTCTAACTATCAAAAGTAGCTTTCAAACTGTCACATATCACTTTGACTTTTTCTTCGATTTCTCAAATCAAATCAACACCAAATAACTTTTTCTCACTCAGCTTAGTCCAGTATAATGGCGTTCAACATTGTCGACCATACAAAGCTTCGTAAGGTTTCATTTTAATGCTTGCTTGATAAATATTATTATATGCAAATTCAACCAACGATAAAAATTTCTCTTAATTACCTTCGAACTCTAAAACACAACATCGAAGCATATCTTCGAGTACCAGAATTACTCACTCAGGTTGACCATCGGTCTACAGTTGAAATGATGTACTAAAATGCAATCGAGTACCCAGAGCTTCATGTAATTTACTCCAAAATGGAGAAGCAAATTGTGGATCCATGTCAGAGATAATAGAAACTAGCACACCATGCAGTCTAACAATCTTAGAAATATACAATTCTGCCAATTTCTCAAGTGAATAATCCATACGTACTTGACTGAAATACACGAATTTCGTCAAACGATCTACAACATCTCATACAGCATCTTTCTTTCTCAGAGATAGAGGCCATCCCGATACAAAATCCATTCTAACACATTCTCATTTCCACTCTGAAATTATCACAGGTAGCAATAAACAAGAAGTTACTTAATGTTCGGCTTTAACTTGCTGGCAGATCAAACATTTTGATACAATTTCTGAGATCTCTTGTTTCATACCTAGCCACCAGTACATCTATTTCAAATCACTGTACATTTTATTGCTACCAGGATGTATCGATAAGCTACTACTGTGAGCTTCCCGTAAAATCTTCTGAACAAGTCTAGAATTCTTTGGTACACAAATCCTATTTTTGAAGTACAAACTGTAGTCTGAATTAACATGAAAGTTTGAATCAGGTGTTGACTCAATCTATTTCTGTTTAGCGATCAATTCAGCATCACATTTTTGAGTGTCACAAATTAGTTGCAAAAACCTCGGTCTTCCTTTCAATTCAGCTAAAATTGAACCATCATCAATCAACATCAACTATGTATGTAAAGATCGCAAAGAAAACAAAGATTTTCTACTCAAGGCATCAGCAACAACATTAGCCTTTCTCAGATGATAATCAATGATCAAATCATAATCTTTCAGCAACTCAAGTCATCTACTTTGTCTCAAGTTCAAATATTTCTGTAACATCAAATACTTCAGACTTTTGTGATCCGTGAAGATATGACATTTTTCTCTGTACAAATGGTGTCACCAAATCTTTAAAGCAAACGCAATAGCTACAAATATTTAATTTTAATTTTGAAACCCTGGAATCAAATATTTAAGCGAGATATGCTTCACAACCCTTTCTAACATATTTTTGTGTGATTATAGTTGAGATAACATTAGATGTACCATCCAATCTATCTGATTCGATCCAGATTCTTTCACTGTTCTGACATTTCAGCATAATATGCTTTCGTCTACAGATCACAACAGCATCATGCAGAGTTAACCAATCCATACCCAAAATCACGTGAAACACATCAAATGGTATCAACATCAAATCAGTTGAAAAGTTGTAACCCCAAATCATCAAAGGACAATTTTTATAGACTTTATCGACTAACACATACTGACCTAAAGGGTTTGATACTTTAACTACAAACTCAGTAGACTAAAAAGGTATTTTCTTATCTAACACTAAGGTTGTGCATGCATATGAATGTGTTGACCCCGGGTGAATTAAAGCATTAACTTTAGTATCAAAGTTAGAAAATGTACCAATAATCACATCAGGTGCTGAATCTTCCTCTCAAGCATGAATGGCATAAGCCTTAGCTGGTGCCCGTGCCATAAATCAAACCGCAAAATCTTTCGTTCCACTTCGACTATTACCCGCATTTCCAATGTTTCGGGGTGGTCTCCCTCTCACAGTTGTATTACTCGAATGAGTATTCTGAGCCTTCTCTTTATCTTATCTTTTTGGGAAATCTCTAAGTAAATGATCGTAAGAACCACATTTAAAGCACTACCTATCTTTTAATTTGCATTTTACAAAGTGTTGTCTATTCCATTGTTGACATTCGAGTTTGTTATTTCTAACGCTACCCACACCTGTTACAGATGTAGCTTGAGGTCTCGAACTCGAATGTTGCTTTCATTTATCTCTCCCAGAATAACCCATCAAAGCTGATGAACGACTATGAAATTCTTTTGATTTCTTCAATGGAGATGAGAATGATTTTTCCATAGGTCATTTTCCCGTATCACGAGCTTTAGAATCTACTTTTCTTTTTGCTTTACTGAGTTCCTCGGCCTCATGTGCCCTATCAACCAGAAATACAAATTCTTTCAACTCTAAAATCCTGACTAACAGCTTAATTTCTTCATTTAGACCATCTTCATCGAGTACACATAACAACCTCTGACGTTATACATTCTTCAGCATACTTTCTAAGTTGCACAAACTCTCGTTCGTACTCAGCCACAATCATACAACCCTATTTCAATTCAAGAAATTTTTTGTGTTTCTTGTCAAGGAACCACTGACTTACATCTTTCTTTCTACCTCTGACTGGAAGAATTCCCAATCCATACGGTCTTTAGGCACTACCGCAATCAAGGTGTTCCACCACTGATAAGCTAAGTCTTTCAACAGAGAAAAAACACACTTAAAGCATTCAATTAGTGTACAAGACAATTTATCAAAAACTCTAACTGTATTTTCCAACCAGAACTCAACTCTTTCTGAATCATCTTTAGCTAAACAGCGAATTCTTCGACCCCATACATTCGAATTTTATCAACTAGAGGCTTGCTGATACGAATTTTTTCCAAACCCTAAGGAACTACAGGGACAGGTTGGGGTATGGGAGGGGGTGAAAGTCGTTGAGCCAATGAGTTCGTACTCACGAACTCTATAAACCACTCAGACATCATCTGGAAGAAAGCTTCTTTAGCCTCTCCTTCCCGACCCTCAATCACGGGCCTAGTACCACTAGAAGATGCTCCGTGAACAGAGGCTTTTGCATTACGTTCCAGTTCATTGGAACCATCTCATTTGGATGACATTTTATCTATATGTAAACATAATTCAATTTGAGTCAGGAGTTATCACACCATCATAGGTTATATAATGGCATGTATTTTTAGACTCCATACATGCTATGTTCAGTTCGAGAACCGACTAAATCGTAGCTTTGATACCATTAAATGTAACACCTCTAACCCGTCTCTGTCGCCATATTAGGGTTATAGAGCATTACTATACAATTGAAAATATTTAAACTTTAAATCATTCAATACCTTAACCATATTATAAGCCATTCACATACACGCATTTTGTCCTTAAATTGAGCCCTCGAGGTGTAACACCCTATACCTAGCCTGGTCGCAAGGCTCGAATATAGGATGCCACACCACGGTCTCGTCTCATTTACGTTAAATAGAAAGCTAGATTCAATAAATCGAACATCTTTTGCTAAGTAGATCAAGTTTAATTATGTTCAAATGATTAATTATCACTATTACATGCAAATATTTCGTTAATCGATCACACAAATAGCCAGAGTTATGCATAATAGTCAAGTAGCAAAATTCTACAAGGATGTCCCTAGGTATCGATACTAAACAATAAAGTATCAATATTTCCCCATAGTGGCATCGATACCACTTGGAAAAAAATGATACCAATTGAGCATTCTGTTTCGCGATTCAAAAACCCATCTGTCGAAAATTATCGGTACCTTCGAACCAAATATGGATATTTCTTCTCCGAGTATCGATCAAGAAAGGGTATCGATACCAAATCTCTATTCTATTTTCTGTACTTTTTAATTAACAGAGGTATCGATTTTTAATGCCCAGTATTGATACCTCTGCTACTAGAGCTAAATTTACAGCATAGGAATGCAATTAGCTCATCTCAATTAGTTCCTAAACTACATGCATCAAGTGCTAAGTTCAATAATCATTCATACGACTTAATTAATAGCATAAAACACCAAAACTGAGTCCAAACTTTTGTCATCATGCTAACATCAATACTAAGTATTCTAACATAAACAATAACATGAAGTTCACATAAACAAGCTCAATGTCCAAAATCAACAACTCAAATAGGTTCTACCACATTGCCTAATTCCCCAAAACGAATGGAAATAATAAAGCACCTATAAAAGTCACCAGCCTTCCTTGGATTACTCCCTTGGAAACCATACCGCCCACACTATGACGATAGTAATTTGCAAATGTTGAAATGAGGGGAATGAGCTTTTGCAAGCTCAGTGAATGAATAGAATAACCACAGCATAAACATGTCATCATGCAACACAACCAGTCATTTATTCACAAGTAGCACATTCTTAAGTCTAGCATCATCTAATATTAAAACATGCATAGTCTAGGAGTATTTTCATAGCACATATACAAAATCATTCAAGCATAGAAAATATTCCACACAATTATATAATAAAAGATAAAATAAGATAAAATGGCACTTGGATTATGAAACATGTAGTGAGCTCTACCATCATACATCGGATATGCAGATCTCCTTACACCACATAGACTCTTAGAGTCAAACATGTCCCGAAAGTGAAGCGTATAGCTAACACTCTCCTTATTTCCCCTCACATGTCCTAGGGCCTCAATGTCCAAAACTTTCTATACATATAAGTGGGTACCCACAATCCTATGGCATGCCAACTATATCAATGGTTCCAAGATCACATGGCCAAGATATCTGAAAAGCATCACACATTACTTACCGATTAACCGTATACCAACACTACATATTAGGATCTTTTGCAAAACACTAGCATAGTCATATAGCATGTATATTACACATCTATTGCATGTATATAATTGCACTTCACACATTAAGCACCATATCCACATATCACATATCATTCATATTACATAACCACATAACCACAAGACAAGTATAGTTCAAGAACACTTACACTCGGAATTTAGAGTAGGGGTTTAGGCTACATCTAAATTTTCGAACAGCAAATGACTCGTACTTACTAGTAGTAATTCCATACACTCACCATTTTAACCTTTTGTCGAAAACTGAAAGCTCAACTACTATTCTCTAGCTCGTAGCAATCTCTAACGAATCCGAAGCTTAACACATATAATAACACAATAACCACGGTCAAATATCAACCAAATATTCACTCAAATTGACTACAACACAAGCTTTAAGCTCAGTCCCCATGTAACTTAATCTATTAACATAACAAACTTTATAAACTAATATCTCGATCTATATTAAACCTTTTTGCTTAAAATCAGTTATGTTCATCTAATTATTATTCTACACCTAATTTGTAACTTTCAAACTAGACGAACCTACTCAATTTATGGTATCAACATTTTTCTACATTTTTAGGCAATTTTTGTAAAATTCATTAAAATATGAGAAATCATTGACGAAATTCTAAGATAAGTTTGAAAACCTTCTAATCATGCTAAAACGAGTTCAAAAACACTTTGAAACCAAGTTTTTATGCAAAATCCCAAAATTCACATTAATGACTTGATTTTTGGTTTTTATTTGAAACAAGCGATTTGAGGGCTAATAATTCAGGTTTAGAATCTAAATAAGATTAAAGACTTATGAATACATGAATAGTTACCTTTGGCGAAAGAATGAACGAGTTTTGATGAAAATCTGGAACCCCCCGTTTAAAGAAGATGACGAATTCTATGTAGTTTTTGGGTGTTTTTCTTGTAGGGTTATGACGGCAAATGACTTAGGTCTGATAGAAAATCAATGTATTGTGATTTGGGAATCAAAAATCAATGGAGACAGTGTAACACCCCTAGCCCATATCCATCACCGGATTAGGGCTACAGAGCATTACCGGAAGATAACATCATACAACAAACATTTCCTTACCATAATCAAAATACAACATAAATCATAGCAATAATATCCAACCTCATGCATATAGTCCCTTTTACAAGCCCTCAAGGCCCTAAAAATACATTAGAAATGAATCGAGACTAAATCAAAAACATATGGGATTTTTCAAGAAAAGATAAAAATTTTCAAACTACAAGCGTCACACGACTGATAAACACACCTGCATCTCAGGCTGTATGGACATTTGAAGTAGGGACACAGGGTTGTGTGCCCTTCGAAATGGCCTCACATGCCCGTGTGCCAAGCCATGTGTTAAGCTGTGTAACTGCCTGACTTGCAACCCTTTATAAGCTATAGGGGACACACGACCATTTTGCCTGGCCGTGTGTCTCACACGGCTAAGACACACGCCCGTGTCTCTGGCCATGTGGACGAAAAATAGGACATTTCCAAGCCATTTTTCTCAACCAAAAACTAGCCACTTGCACAAACCAAATTCACCTAATTTCATGCATTCAAATGGCACTTAAAATATGCATATACAGCTAGAACATCAAAATATCTAACCATTCAACCAATATGTCAAAATGACACCTCAACTTCAACAATCAAACTTGACTAGACACCTACCAAATTCATTCATAATTCAAACCACACATTGAACAAATTCAATGCCACATTTTCCATATTGATTATATACCAATTATATGCACAACATATACCATTATGACCATTTCCACACATATACCATTAATCTTAATAACTATACCAAAAGCTAATATACCTTCAAGGCTACCAAAACTAACCATTAACAATTCCAGACACCATCTATATCATACCAAAATAGCATCTCATAGCATACCTTAATGTTCATCCATTCAACAACCATCACTAAGTATTTAGATGCCATAATGACAACCACTTTAAATACCATATAAACATGATATCATATCAACTTTATCATCAACCAAAATAACATATATACAAGCCACACATAATGGCCAATTTCATCAAACAGACACTTATACATGCCATTAGAACCATGACTCAAAATTATCAAAATCTACTGATATAGCCGATGGATAGCGTGATTAATCTCTGACAAGCTTCCAACTCGAATGAGCTTCTGATTATCTATAAACACCATGAAAATAACACAAAGTAAGCATATAATGCTTAGTAAGTTCGTATCTCATAAACAAAGCTTACCATTTCCATACATACAAGTTTAAAAGCAATTAATGAGCTAATCCAACATAGCTTGGCACAAGCTTAAGCAACAACAACCTTTCAAGTTAGTGATAACCACATAACTTAGCAACTCAGTGCATAACATAATAGCTTTTATGTACATAGCTTATAAGCATTCATACTTTCATGAATATGTTTAAGCATATTTAAAACATCATCAACTCATACCTTTTTCATACTTTCATAACATTACTTATCGAAATATCTGTCGATCCTTCCTTTTGTATACTCATTGAACCACATTTCATATTTATGCAAAATTACAAATTTTCCCCTAACATTTTAACTTTTTCACAATTTAGTCCTTACACTTATAACTTAAAATCTAACCATTTTAATCTAAATCCATGTTAATCAAACATGCAAGGGACCTTGAAACAACTCATATTTGCCATCATTTCATAATAAAACCCTAGAATTTATACCTTTAACAAATTAGTCCCTAATTCAAAAATTCATCAAAAATCACTTAACAAAACTTGTTTATTTTTAAATAAGGACTCATACTCTATCAAATAATATCAAAAAACATTCATGGAATAACCGTCAACAGTTAACAATTTTACAAATTAACCCCGGGCTAGCTAGATTAAGGTACGACGAACTCAAAAACATAAAAATCATTAAAAATGGGGTTCAAAATCATACCATGCAATAGACTATAAGCTTGTCAAAACTTATGCTCACCAATGGTGTTCTTTCTCCTTTAAAATCGGTTGGGGAAGATGAATAAGGATGATACCTATTTCTCTTTTCTTTTGTTTTAGGTTTAAATTTCTAAATTACCATTTTAACCTTAAATTTTATCATAATTTCATCAAAACCATATCCGTAACTATCCACTAATTCATCAAATGGTCTAATTACCATTCAAGTCCCCTAATTTAAGATTTCATGGCTATTAGACTCTTTTAGCTATGAGAACTCAACTCTTACACTTCTTACATTTTAGTCTTTTTTTTTCTTAATTAATCAAGCAAACATCAAAATTTCTTCACAAAATTTTAATACGACCTTTATACAATCCTATAAACATTAAAATAATAAAAAAATAAAAATTTACTTGTCAGAATTGTGGTCTTAAAACCATTGTTCTGATATCACTAAAAATAGGACGTTATAAGGACATACGATGATGCATATGAATTAATAGAGAGTATGACAATGAATTCCTAGCAATGGCCAATAGTATGTTACACATATGGCCTGAAGCCATCCACAATCAAAGTTGTTCAAGAGGATGATAGATACTAATAGATACTGGACAGGTTAAACCATATCGAATCCTCATCCAGTGCGTTATCGATATATAGCGGAGACAAGCATCTCTTCCATTACATAAGTAATCCTACCAAGGATGTGAATTACATTAAGAATGGGGATGAAAACCCTTATTCAAATACTTATAATCCCGAATAGAGAGAGCCCCCAAACCTTAGATGGGGCAAAAACTTGGGAGAAGGTAATAATTCTAACAAAGTTAAAAATGTTAATTATCAACCTCCTTATTTATAGAAGCCTTAGGAAAGGTCCAACCTAAATGACCATATTGTATGTGGTCAACGCTTGGATCGAATCGAGGGCGAAATGTAGTCAATGAGCACAGATGTGAAACAGGTGCAATCTAAGTGCATCAACTCCATGAAGAATTGACTAAACTAAAAGATCAAATGAGCTAATTGTTGAATATGATGGGAGACATTAAAAGACAAATTGGCACTAGTATTCCTAGCAATACTGAAGATAATCCTCGAAGGGAAAGGAAGTAGCATCTAAAAACAATTGTGCTTCGTTCGAGTGAAGTGCTTAGTAGCCCAGAGACCCTAACACACGAGGGAACCAAAAGAATGTTGAAGATATCTGAGAAGACCCCCAAGAAGCTGACAAAGAATAGGAACTAAAAGAGACAAACAAGCCAGTAGCTAAGTTGGAGGATGAACTAGGTAAAGAACCCGCACTTGCGAAAATACCATTCCCTTGATGGTTGGAGGAAAAACAAAGGAGGGATGAATACGAATTTGTAGGCTTTTTAAACTTATTCAAAACGTTAAATGTCAACTTGCCTCTAATTGATTTAATTGAAAAAGTTCCTAAGTACGCCAAAATTCCTAAAAGAGATTATGTCTAAGCGTAGGAAAACTAAAATAGGGGAGAAAGTTAACATAAGTATCTCATGTAGTGCAATTATATCTAGACAGGTTTCTCAAAAACTAAAAGACTTGGGAAATTTTACAATCCCTATAGAGATAGGGAATATTCACTTTAGTAAAGCCCTAAGTGATTTAGGAGCTAGCATAAACTTAATGTCCTTATCTATATATGAAAAACATGGGCTAGGGGACCTTAAAACACTCAAATCACACTACAATTAGCTAACAGATCTTTAGTACATCCGAAAGGAGTATTGGAAGATGTGTTAGTCAAACTATGCAGCTTCATCATTCTAGTAGATTTTATGATACTCGATTTCGAGGAAGACCGTGAGATACCTACCTTCTTAGGGAGACCATTCTTGGCAATCTCAAAATACACTACTGATCTAGAAAAGAAAGAATTAACCATGAAGATCAATGGTGAAACAGAAATTTTTAAATGTTGGGACCGCCAATATGCCCCGTGGCACAATAGAAAAATTATTCAGGTGATCCACAGCCAAGGATCCATGTATGAGGAATGAATCGAGTTGAAATAGGGTTGAAAATATACATTCTTTACTAAAAACATTGAAAGGATGTTGTTGATTCGATGTTAATTCCAAGGCACAACGAAAACATCCCAACCTCTACGTAGTCCACCCCGTCAAAAACGAACAGCCACTTTCTCTTTAACTTTTTAGAGAGAATAAAAAATAGTTACTAGACCTTTTAAATTATAAGTTGGTCACCTTAACACACTAAGGGATTATCATACTTTTATCCTCTTTGATATCACATATCAAAAAGGAAAACAAGGATTATTCCCTTACTAATAGAGAAGGCAAATGAAAAATTAGAAAAAGGAATTATATTCTTTCCAAAAGAATCTAGGGTTATTCCTTTATTAATGAGAAGGCAAATGGAAAGTTAGAAAAGAATTATATTTTTTCCAAAAGAATATTAATTTCCATATTTTTATATTTTACCTAAAGTTAATTAATATAACTATTTATATTAATAAATTCGGTAGAATATATACATTTAATATTTTGTATGAATCAAATTCATATATTAATTATATTATTTCCAAAAGAATATTAATTTTCATGCCTTTTATATTTTAACGAAATTAATTAATATAATTTTTATATTAATAAATTTGGTAAAATATATACAATTAATATTTTGTATGAATCAAATTCATATTTGCATTGTATCTATGTTCTCTATTTGTGTACAACAAGTTTGTACATGTAATGTGTTTAATATTTAACTATCAAATTAAATTAATTGTTTAACTATCAAATTAAATTAATTAATGTGACAACTAAATACAATACCAAACGTATTTGGATTCTGTTCATTTCAACTATGGGGTGTGACCCTGTAGGCTCTTGTAATGTTGGTAGTAATACTAGAACATATCTAACATTACAAGCAATGAGTAGCATTTAGCAATGCATCTTTGCAACCCAAGTTAGAAGAAGTCGTGATTCGATATAACATTTCTGTGATAACCTTTTCATGTATTATGTCATTTTATTCTTAATATCTAGATTGGAAACAAGTCATGAAATAGTCACACTTGTATGGTTCAATCTTATATTTCTTGATTTTTTTAGCAGTCTACAATAAAAAAATAAGTGTGATATCTCATATCAACTTATTCGAGCATGGCCATGCATTTATAGCCTCTCTCCATCAAGAGGCCTAAGATATTGCTCCCATTATGTAGGAGGGATAAATCCTATCTTGATAAACCATATTTCACTACATGGATTGTGGTATATCCAACATCAACCTTTATAGTACAACCTGTTACGGTAGATGTTTTGATTGTATCAAAATATACGACTCATGATGTTGGGACAATTAGGGGTGAGCATTTGATCGAATCGAATTGAATCGAATTGAATGAAAAAATTTTGAAAATTACTTGAGTTGACGAATTCTATTTTATCATCCTAACTCGATTTGAAATTTTCTTGAATCAAGTCGAGTGAGATGGAATGCGAATCGAATCGAATCAAATATATTTGTTCAAGTTAAATTAAAAAAATGATTTTTGGTCCTTGTAATCAATTTTGCCTACCGTATCAAATTTGTTATTAAATTTCATCCCCTGATAATTTATTTAGTAATCTTTTATATATGGGTTAGCTTCTTTGCTTAGTTAGTTGCTTCAATTATCTTCTGGTTCTTGTCACTTTGTATTTTGAAATAAAATATATATTAAATGTAAAAAATGTGTTTTTTAATAAAAGTTATCTTAAAGATAAAATGTGAAATTGATATCAACATAAAATTTTAACACAAACATCTTATGGCATCATAAATAATTCAATTTTAACAAAAATTTATAAAGATTCAATATGATTAAACAATTCAATAATATAAATAGTACAAAATGTGAATTTTAATTTAATAATATAAATAGTAGATATAGATAAAATTATTACTATTTAGGTTTAGAGATTCTTTTTTGGATGATTTTAATTTTTAACTTGTGGGTAAAAGGTGAGAAGTAAAATTTTAGGGGAAAATAAAAAGTTTTAGGGGGTTAAGGGAGTAAAATTTTGGGGGGAATGTAAATGGAGGGAGTAAAATTTGGGGATGAATTATTCAAAAAAAATTGAGGGGGAATGGGTTGGGGTAGAAGGGAGGGGTTGGGAAGGGAGTAAAAGTTTTGGGGGAAAGTAAAGAGGTTTGAGAGTTTGGGGTAAAAATGTAAAATATTATAGTTTGGTATTCGGTTTGTTCGAATTATTCAAGTTATCCAAATTTGAAAACCAAAACTCGATTCGAACTTGAAATTCAAAAAAAATCGAGTTGACTTGAATAATTCGATTAATTAGAAAAACTCGATTCGTTTAACTCAAAATTTAATTTTTTTTATTTTTTTGAGTCGAATCGAGTTTTCCTCACCCCTAGGAACAATGATGATCTCAAGTCTGAAGATCATATACATAGTTATCATGATGAGTAATATTTTGGCTATTACATAATAATCCAAGAAACATACTCATAGCAAGTCAGTCCAATATGTTGTTCTCTAACACATTCTCATGTATTGGTTTTGACATCCCTATGTCAATAACAATTCTTTGTCATCAATCAATTACTCATTAGTCTCAATGCATTATTATTGTTCCAGCCCACAATAATACTTGACTAAAAACCTTTTTAAGAATAATCATATTTTCTTAGTACTTTATTAGAATTCAGATTATTTATATACACAGAAAAAGAAACTTAAATAATAATGACAATGCCTTATATTAGTAAAAAATATAAAGCGAGTATGTGATTATAATAATCTCATGATTGGTCTTTAGGCATACTCTAACAATCTTCCACTAGCACTAAGGCCAATCAATCATATATCTAATACCGAGTGACTTAATGTGACAATCATGCTTCTGTTGTGTATGAGGCTTTGTTAGTAGATCAGTGATGTTGTCATCTATTGGTCCTTTGCATATAGCTACATCTTCTCGATCAATGATTTCTCGAATGTGATGAAAGCGCCTAAGTATATGTTTGGATCACTAGTGAGATCTAGGTTCCTTTGCTTGTGTAACAACTCTGTTGTTTTCACAACGAAGTTCTATAGCATCTAATATGCTAGGCACAACCGCTAGTTCAGATATGAACTTCTTGACTTAAACAACCTATTTTATAGTCTCACTAGCTACAATATACTCGGCCCCAATTGTAGAATCAACTACTATATCTTACTTCGAACTTTTCCAGCTCACATCGCCACCATTAAGGTAAAACACAAAACTCGATTGCATTCATGAATCATCCTTGTTGGTTTGGAAACTAGCATTAGTGTAACCTTTTACACTTAGCTCTTCTTCACCTCTATATATAAGGAATGCATCCTTAGTCATTCTCAAGTAATTAAGGATATTTTTAACTGTGACCCAATGACTTTTACTAAGATTTACTTGGTACCGACTCGTCATGCTTAAAGCATACAATACATCTAGACGAGTACATAACATGGCATACATGATAGATCCAATAGTTGAAGCATATGAAATTTTACTCATACGTTCTCTCTTTTGTGAAGTTGAAGGACACATTTCCCTCGAGAGTGAAATACAATGTCTCATAGGTAGAAATCCTCTCTTAGATTCTTCCATATTAAACCTTTTCAGTATGTTATCTATGTATGTACTTTGGCTTAGACTTAGGAGTCATCTTGATCTATCTCTATAGATTTTGACTCCTAACATGTATGTAGCCTCGCCCAAGTCCTTAATAGAAAAACAACTTCCTTACCAAGACTTAACAAGTCGTAGGGTAGGTATGTCCTTTCTTATGATAAGTATGTCATCCACATACAGTACCAAGAATACAGTAGTGCTCCCACTACTTTTCTTATAAACACAAGGCTCATATTCATTGTTGATAAAACAAAACTCTTTGATCGCATAATTAAAGTGAAGATTCCAACTTCGAGAAGCTTACTTTAATCCATAAATGTATCTTTGTAACTTGCATATCTTACCAGCATTTTTTGGATTGACAAAACCTTCAGGTTGTGTCATGTACACATCCCCTTCAATTTTCCCATTAAGGAAAGTTGTTTTGACATCCATTTGTCAGATTTCATAATCATGAAATGTTGCTATTGTAAGTAAGATCCAGATGGATTTAAACATGCAACAGGAGAAAAGGTTTCATCATAGTCAATACCATAAACTTGGCAAAAACTTTTAGCGATTAATCACCTTTTGTATGCTTGTACATTACCATCCATGTCAGTTTTCTTTTTGAAAACCTACCTGCACCCTATAGGTTTAACCCCTTTAAGTGGGTCAACCAAGATCCATACTTGATTTTCTGACATGAAATCCATCTAAGACCTCATGGTCTCAAGTCATTTCTCAGAATCTAGGCTCGCCACCGCTTCTTGATAAGTCTTAAGCTCATCTTGATCCATAAGTAGAATACCACTATGTGATGTAATGAGAAATCTATATCTCTCAGGTACATGGTGTTCTCTTAAAGATCTTCACGGTAGTTGTGTTTCCAGAATAGTTTATTGTTCTGCAACAACTTGTGGAACCTGTTATTGTTCAATCTCTGGTTCAGTGATCTGTTGTTGTTCTCAAATTTGTTTGAGTTCTATTCTTTTACCACTTCCTTTTTTTGAAGACAAACTCTCTTTCAAGGAAGACTCGTGTTCAAGCAACAAACACTTTGTTCTCGGTAGGATTAAAGAAATAATATCCTTTAGTTTCATTAGGGTATCACAAAAAGATGCACTTTTGAGATTTGGGTTTGAGCTTAGTAGATGTTTGACATTTAACATAAGCTTCACAACCCCAAATCTTTATGAAAGACATACTAAGACACTTCTCAGCCCTTATCTCATATGGTATCTTTTGAACCGATTTAGATTGAACATGATTTAGTGTGAAAGCAATTGTTTCAAGTGCATGTCCCCAAAGAAAGTAGAAAGATCAACATGACTCATCATTGATCGAACCATGTCTAACAGTGTTTGATTTCTCCTTTCGAAAAATCCATTCGATTGTGGAGTACCATGAGGTGTAAGTTGTGAGACAATCCCACATTCCTTCAAAAACTCATCAAACTCGAAGCTTAATTATTCTCCTCCTCGATCTGATCGAAGTGCCTTAACACTTTTACCTAGTTGGTTTTGTACTTCATTTTTAAATTCCTTAAACTTTTCAAGGGTTTCAGATTTATGGCGCATAAGATAAATATACTCATATCTACTAAAGCCATCAGTGAAGTAATGAAGTACTGAAAACCTCCTCCAGCTTGTGCGTTCATTGGTCCACATACATCGTAATGCATTAAGCCTAATAAATCACTAGCTCGCTTGCTTTTACTATTAAAAGGAGTTTTAGTCATTTTACCCAACAATCAAATGCAACAGCCCATTTTTTAGTGGTGTTGAAAATAGTGGTTTCGGGGCCATCAAATCTGACGAGTAAGTTCATAAATATTATTATTTAATATTTACGAGTCAAATATGGTTTTTAAAATATTTTTTATTGATAATTTTTGTTTTATAAATGATTTATTTAGTTCAAGTGGTAAGACCCTAAGGTCAAGTGATTTTAGAAAATGAGATATCGGGACCTCGTTTCTATAAACTAAGCCATAAATATGTATATTTACGGAGTTTCATTAAGATGGTATTAAATTTTCGTTGAAAAATTTTAACGTTTCAATAGTTAATTAATTTAAAAGGACTAAATCGTAAAAGATGTAACATTTGATCACCATTTGATTTGAGTGATTAAATGGCTTATTGAATAAAGGAAAAGGGACTTAAATGGTAATTAAACAATGTTCAAAGTTTTCGAGCGGTGGTTTCATGATTGAATCCACTAGCTTTTGGATTATTTGTTCTTTTACTCCTAATTAGTTTAAAATTAAATTGTAAATAAGTTTATTTAGTTAGAATTTAATTAATTGAAGGACCAATTGTAAAATTAAATCTTCTTTAGATGGTAATTATGCCATATATTTATGTGATGGACAAATATGGACATGGAATTGGTGTTTTATTTAATTATTAACCAAGGTTAAAATGGTAATTTGATAAATTAATTAAATTAAACAAAACATAAGTAACATAAGGCTGTCATCTTCCTTTTTCTTTTGTCTTTCAACTGAATGAAGCCATGGATATACCTTGAAGCTTCGGTCAAGCTTCCATGTATGCATGTAAGTTTGTTTTAGCCCCGTTTCTAATATTTTTTTATGTTTTTGAGACCGTTACAACTAGGTCCAGCTAGTCTGTACCTTCAATTTTAAAACTGTTTAAGATTTTGAATGATGCCATTGATGAATCTATGTGACTTTAGTTATTAAATGATGAATTTGAAATGTTGGTGGATATTTAAATTTATTTTATTAAGTAGTTTTGATAATTTTTCAATTAGGGACTAAATTATTGAAATAGTAAAATACAATGATTTGTTGTGAAATTATTGCAAAAATGGGCTGAAATGGAGGCTATGAATATTTAGCTAGTGGGAAATTATTGCATGTTTTAGGCTCAGGACTAAATTGAATAAAAGTAAAATTTCAGGGGTAATTTCATAAAAATGTCAAAATGACTAAATTGCATAAAATATATTTTTTTACTGTCTAAATTAATAAATTGAATGAAATTATTAATTTAGATCAAGATCGAGTAGAAAATCGAGGAGAATGGAAAATTACCAAAATGCTCATGTACTTGTTATTTCTGCAAATTAGCCAAGTAAGTTCCTACGAACTATTATCATGTAGTGGTTGATTAAATTGAATTTTTAATGTATGGTTCTATTGAAAATGAATCAATATATATTTATGTTGTTATACAATTTATCGTGTAAAGAGACGATGGAAATTCAACGGCGTACGAGAACTATCGAACCCTATTTGAACCTTAAGAATATCTAGGATACAAATGACATGTCATTAGGGTTACCATGTTTCAGGTGTAGTCCTGAACATCCTACCGGTGGTTGAGTTCCAACATTTGTTGCAGATACTCGACAGCTTATGTTAGCAGCATTGTATAACTATGTTCCAACCGACGGCTTGTGTGAGCAGACCCAGGTTACCATGTTTTAGGTGCTGGTCCTGAACATCTACCGGTGGTTGAGTTTTGACATTTGTTGTGGATACTTGACATCTTGTGTGAGCAGCAGTGTTTATTTATGTTCCGACCGATAGCTTGTATGAGTAGGCCCATTTACAGCTCATATAAGCTACGACTATATGCTTAGCACACTTTGTGTGAGCTTTCCTTTCCCGCGTATCCGATATTATTCTAAGTGGTTCAACGGGTATGAAAATGGAAGAAACAGTAAGTATTCAAATGACTTATGTCATGAAAGTTGTAGAAAGGTATGAAAAGGAAATATTAAATGAAAGTATGCCTATGTTCATGAAATTGATGAATTCAAGTGAGGTTATCCACGTTTAATAACTTATTTTATGTTATTCAAGTGAATTATGAATTGATGCATTAACATGTGTTGTTGATGATGCTTAGGCTAGTGCCAAGCTATTGGTTGGATTGAATTATGTTAGTTTTAAATATATGCATTGAAGTGGTAAGTGACCACATGGAAAAATGCTTATGTGCATGAAAGAGTGTTAAGAATCAAAGTATGTAAACTTCTCATGAAATGATTTATTGTGCAGTTGATTCTAAACGAGTTATGCTTAAATGTACTAACTTGTGGCTATTGTTGATGTTATACTTAAGTCTTGTGTGTTATGCATATGAAACGAGTGAGGAAAGGTAATGAGATGGTAATTTCATAGTTGGAATGTAATATGATGAAATAAAAGGAAGTTGAGTCAAAAGACTTGTAAGAATAAAGTTACTTATGGTATAAGTGAGTTTACTTATGTCATGAATAAGTACATTAAATCGTGAATTGATAACGTAACTACGCTTATGCTAAGAAATGGAATAGTAAGTAGGTAAATGAGCTGGTTCATTATTTTAAGAAAAAGTTGATGATTATATAATTCAACTTATAAGACCCTATTATGTCAAATGGAATGCATTTGAGATGTTAATGAACCTATTCATTTGTGAGATGATATTTATGTATTTTAGTAAATTTTGAAGTATTGATATAGTTTTATTCATGACTTATAAGTTCATATTTGAATTGAAATATTATGTTTAAAGTTTATACGAGCTTAATAATTATTATATGCTTACGTAGTTATTTTCCTCTACCTTACAAATTACCAGAAGCTCGATTAGGTTAGAAGCTAGTCGGAGATCCATCACACTATCCAACGATTATCGGTAGAATTTGATGTTTTGCTCATGGTTATAATGGCATGTATAGGTGGACTTATGTTTAACGTTTAGTTAATGTTTATGACTTGTAATGTTGTTTTGAAGTGTGGATTTAAAAGTATTTTGATACCTTGATGATTGATATGTTTGTGTTATTTTGATGCTAAATGGTTGATGTTATTTGGTCAAGTTGATGCAAGGTTTTATGACCAACTTGGTATATGTTGATGAGGTTTCATTGTGGTCATTTTAGGTAAGTTTTGGTATGGAAATAGGTTAGATATAAATGCCAAATGAATGATCAATTATGCATATGTTTTGGGTGAATTTGATAAATTATGTTTGAGGTGCCTTAATGGCATATTAGTTGTATGGAATTATGGCGTATTGAAATTGGTCTTATTATGCATGTTTTGGTGCTTTGTTCATAGATGTTTTTGGCTTGGAGGTTCAAGGTTGATTTGGGTGAAATGAATGGCTTGAATTTGGCCTATTTCTTGTACACACGGCCTAAGACACGGGCATGTGTCACAACCGTTTGTGACACACAACCATGCTACACGGCCATGTGTCCCTTATAGGTTTTAATGCTTCCTTTTCGAAAGATACACGGCCTAGCACACGAGCGTGTGTGAGGCCATATGGCACAAGTCAGTTTGTTACACGAGTACAAACAAAGGCTAGGACACAACCGTGTATCCCTATTACGAATGTTACACGGCCTGAGCCACGGGTGTGTGTCTCAGCCGTATGAGTCACACGGCCTGGTTGCACGAGTATGTGACCTCTGCAGTGTGAAATTTTGTAACTTTTTCCTCAAATTTCTAAATGTTTTTGATTTGGTCTCGAATCATTTCTAAAGTGTTTCTAAGGCCTCGAGTGCTCGAATAAAGGACAATATGCATCTGTTTGAATGGAATATGATATGATCCATGAAATGTTTTAAAATAAATATTTAGATATTACAATTTTATGATAATGCTCCGTAACCCTATTTCGGTGATGGATACGGGTTAGGGGTGTTACAGCAACACTCATATATATGCAATTGTTCAAAAACAAAACAATCCAAAATCTCATTTTTATGGAGCTTTGATATGCGCTTCTCACTTATATGGCTCAAACAAAAATGCCAAAGATAAGTTTGACTAGAGTCTTTTATTTTTATATTTTAGTTTTTCTGTTATAAATGGGTCTATCTTGATCTAAAATGTAAAGGTCATTTACTAATTGTGCTGAACCATAGAAAACATTATTGAGATAAAATGAATAAAAATTATTCTTAATAATTATTTCAAAACCAATTTTATCTAAACAAGAAATTTAAATAATGTTTCTATCAAACTGAGCACTCCAAAATTAAATCAAGTCCACTAGGCAATGATAAAATATGTGTTCCTATAGCTAATGCAACAACTCTTGCTCCATTACCAACTCGTAGGTCCACATCTCCTTTAGCCAGATTGCTACTGCTTTGCAGTCTTTGTACAAAGGTACAAATATGATAACCACATCCGGCATCTAATACCCAAGAAGTAGATGTTGAGAAATTAATATTAATAACATAATTTGTTTTCCTTTGCCTTCTTGATCTCTTCAAGATAGGCAGGGCAGTTCCTCTTCCAGTATCCGGTCTTACCACAATGGAAACATTTTCCTTGCTTAAGAATTCCTCATTTAGGTTTCAATACATCTTTTCCTTTTTTTGGGCTTAGTCTTGCCATTGTCCTTACGCTTTGCCTTAGCCTTTCTTTTGCCCTTGTCCTTGCGGACCATCAAAATAGGCTTAGGCCTAGCCTTTTTCAAGTTACTTTGAGCAGTTCATGATATGTTAAGAAACTATGGCAAAGTCTTATTAATCTTATTCATGTTGAAATTAAGTACAAATTGGCTAAAACTATTCGGCAATGATTTCAGGATGACATTGGTGGCCAACTCCACACCTAGAGGGAATCCTAGTTTTTCAAGGCTTTCAATATAGCCTATTATCTTGAGATTGTGAGTTCCCATAGGAGTTCCCTCCACCATTTTACATCAAAACAGAGCTTTTGAGGTCTCGTACCTCTCTTGATGTGCTGCCCCTCATATAATTCCTTGAGGTGCTGGATCATATCATAGGCAACCATATCCTCATCTTACTTTTGAACCTCAAGAGTCATGGTTGCAAGCATTAGACATCCTATGTCTAACATGTCATCAAGATTCTACTTATAAGCATAATTGTTAGCTCTAGAGGCATTAACTGCTAGTTCATAAGGAACGGATTATTCCCTTATTAACAGAAGGCAAATGGAAAGTTAGAAAAAGGAATTATATTCTTTCCAAAAGAATATAGGATTATTGCCTTATTAATAGGTAAGATAAATAAAAAGTTAAAAAAAGGAATTACATACTTTTAAAAGAATTATATTCTTTCTAAAAGAATATAGGATTATTCTCTTATTAATGGAAAATAGGAAAAGAATTATATTCTTTTCAAAAGAATATTAATTTTATGTCTTTTATATTTTGACCGAAATTAATTAATATAATTGTTTATATTAATAAATTTGGAAAACTATATACAATTAATATTTTCTATGAATAAAATTCATATATTAATTATATTCTTTCCAAAAGAATATTAATTTTCATGTCTTTTCTATATTGGCCTAAATTAATTAATATAACTGTTTATATTAATAAATTTGGTAAAATATATACAATTAATATTTTGTATGAATCAAATTCATATATTAATTATATCTATTTTATATATTTGTGTACAATAAATTTGGTAAAATATATACAATTAATATTTTGTATGAATCAAATTCATATATTAATTATATTAATATTTTTTTTATGAATTAATTTAATTCATGTGACAACTAAATACAATATCAAATGTATTTGGATTCTGTTCGTTTCAACTATGGGGTGTGACCCTATAGGCTCTTATAATGTTGGTGGTAATACTAGAACGTTTCTAACATTACAAGCAATGAGTAGCATCTAGCAATGCATCATTGCAACCCAAGTTAGAAAAAGTCATGATTCAACATAACATTTCTGTGATAATCTTTTCATGTATTATATCCTTTTATTCTTAATATCTGGATTGAACACAAGTCTTAGAATAGTCACACTTGTATAGTCCAATCTCATATTTCTTGATTTTCCGAGTAGACTACAGTAAAAAACTAAGTGTGATATCTCATATCAACTTATTCGAGCATGGCCATGTATTTCTAGTCTCACTCCATCAAGAGGCCTAAGATATTGCTCCCATTATGTATCGGGATAAATCCTATCTTGATCAACCATATCGCACTACATGGATTATGGTATATCCAACATCAATCTTTTTAGTACAACCTATTACGATAGACGTTTTGACTGTATCAAAATATACGCCTCAAGATGTTAGGACGATGATGATCCCAAGTCTAAGGATCATATACATAGTTATCACTATGAGTAATATTGTGACTATTAATTACATAATAATTGAAGAAACATACTCATAGCAGTTCAGTCCAATACATTGTTCTCTAACACATACTCATGTATTGATTTTGACATCCATATGTCAATGAAAATTCTTTGTCTTCAATCAACTACACATTAGTCTCAATGAATTATTTTTGTCCAAGCCCATAATAATACTTTACTAAAGACCTTTATAAGAATAATCATATTTTCTTTAAACTTTATTACAATTCAGCTTATTCATATACACAGAAAAAAGAAACTGAAATAATAATGGCAATGTCTGATATTAATAAACCAAGTAAAACGAGTATGTGATTACAGTCATCTCATAATTGGTCTTTGGCCATACTCTAACATTAAATGTGGTCACCAACAAGATGAGGTAGACAGAAAAAGATAGGGAGACAATGTTATGAAATATCTGTAAAAATCCCTAACCACCCTAAGCCAGGGGAATTATTTTCTATAATTAATGTAGGCCAAAAAAGTAAATTCAAAGAACTGGACCAGTGCAACAAGGTGAAATAGCATGATAGATGTTGGACGAACACTTTTAGAAACAAGAGAAATAGAGCATCCTCGGGAACACTAATCGAGTTGACAGATGAATCTGGCAGCAAAACTTGACAGTTTTAATAAAACTCTAATTTTATGTATATTATTTTATATTTAACTAACTATTTAGCTTAGAACTTTAATTTTTATTAGCATTGTGTTTTATAGGAACCGAGACACTTTGAGATCATAAATTTGGCTTAAAACTGAGTTAGTTTTGCAACACAAAACTCTCTTGTCGCAACACCGCATCCAGTAACGAAGGATCAAGGAAATCATCTCGATGTGACGACACAGCATCTTTATGTTGCAACATAGAAGACAATCTACCCATATTTCTAAATTTTTAGAGTGAATCGCAACATCGAACCCCGATGTCGTGACAACAGAAAATTGTTAGGGACATCATGACACCGAAATCCTGTGTTACGACATCGCTGTAATTTTTTACAGGGTTGACTCGACCCAATTGCGCAACCCGGCGGCATAAACCATGTTTTAACTTGATTTTTAGCTTTAAAACACCATCTTAAAACCTAAAAAACTATTTTAATCTAAGACTAAAACTCTCTTAACTCTTAAATTATCCCAAATCCTTCATTTTTTTAAACACCTCCTAAACCCTAAACCTTTTTTTTTCACTTTGCATAATTATTTTGTTGCAAATTCCTTCTTCTTTTAAGTTGATTTGGTGCAGAAGCAAGAGGAAAAAAATCAAATGAGTGACAATGAATGAGCTTTTCAAGGAATTCTGAATAAAGTATTCAAGGTTAAGGGTTCCTAACTCATCTTTTTAATGTTCTATTGAAAATTTTTAAAGATTGTACTTTTAACGGATGATTGAACTTTTGTTTTTTAAAGATTGTAACTATTGGGATAATTTGTTTTAACTTTTGTTTGTAGGAGTAGATTGTTATTTGCTTTATTTCTCTATTTTAAAGTTTCTTGTGTAGGAACTCCACACGATAGAAACAAAATAATTCAAAACTTACAATGATCAAAGGAGGAAGCACCCACTAGTAGCTTACGAAACTACCACAATCAATCAGGTAACTTCTTTCCTTATCTTTACAGGGCTACAAATTGAGGACAATGTGTTATCTAAAGTGTGGGGGTAACATAGAAAATTTGTTTCAGTTTTTATGTAGTGTGCTTGAGCTTGTAGAAATACAAGTGATTGGTTAGGAGCATGTATATAAGTTGATTTTATTTATTATAAGTTTGGCATGATAGTAGATGATTTTAATTTTATTATTATTATTAGACTACTAAGTTCTATATATTACACTGTAAAAAGGCATTGAGCAATTGAATGTACCAAATGATATAGAGAATGCAGGGAGACGAGCATTCTAGTATGTATATAGATTGTTGAATCTGTGATTGTTTAGTTGATTAAATTTGTGAATATGGAATTACCTAGGGATAACCTAAGGCATTGCTTGGTAAACATCCAAAGACAAAAAGCTAACTTCTATTCATCTATCCTTAGTAACTATATTTGAGCCAGAATTCACTTCTTAATGAACCTTCATGCATAACCCAAGCCAACAATGTTAATTTGTATTTTCCCTTTTTTCTTTGGTCATAAACTACACGACGATAGACATCTAGCCATACGTATTGAGGGTTAAGTAGATACATTACAATGGAATTTTGTAAAAATAGAGTGAAATATGAAGGATTAGTGTGATAGAGTGATTATAGGTTAGCCAATATGTTCAACAAAAGAAAAATTCCAAAAGAAAATAAAAAATGGGTAAAAAAAAGTTCTCGAAAGTAAAAGCATTCGTAAATGAGAAGTGCATTGAAATAAAAAGAAAGAAAAGTGACAAAATCACCAAAAATAGAAAGACTCGTTCATTAGTGCACAAAAACTCATGAGCTAGTCATAATTATTATATTATGCTGTGATTTCCTATGTGGGGAAATAAGAAAGGTAAGAGAAGGAGAAATAAGGTGGTGAGAGGGTAAAGGTCACTAATGGGGGAGATTAGAGAACAATATGATGTGACAAACTATTTTCATGGTTGAAACTATTTGATATTTACTATTCTTGAATTTCATACCTGTCCTAAGCCTTAGAACGTTACAAGCCAAAAAGCCCTATGTGATCTAGGTAAACTTATTTATGAATTGACATCATATTGAATAATTAAATTTGCGGTTGTTTGTATTCTGCTAGTATAACCCAATTACTTGTGTAATTTGAGTCTTTTATTGACCTTAGGGGCTGAATGAGGCCTAAAGGTGAGCTAATATACTTTATCTGTGTACATGAGACAATTAGAGGGCGTACCAACTCAATATCGTTCACTGTGTTACAACACGAGGAGCCTGATGTCGCAACATAGGAAGCATAGAGCAAGAATTCCAAGACTGCATTCAATGTCGCAACACAACCAATGGATGTTATGACACACCCCTAAAGCTACCCTAAGTATAAGCATACTACCTTCGATGTCGCAACATAGGCACTAGGGAGTCATGACACTGGTCTTGTATGGGAAGAACTTACGAGTCAGAGGCGTTTTGGTCTGCACAATCAAATATTAAAACTCGAGAGTACTAGGTGACCTAAGGTTGAGGACGACAGCAACAGTAACTCTATAAAGAGGCTCATTTAACACTTGTTAAAGACAACTTTTCATACCTTATAATTTTCTTTGTAATTCTAGTTTTTAATTTTTCTTTTTTCTTAGGCTTTAGGTTATTTTCAGTTTTTCATTTATTGGGAGATCTGATTTGTGGAACTTGATCAACTCTTTGTGGATTTCGTGCTTCAATTAAATGCAATTAAGGATTCTCTTAATCCTTTGTCTCTCAATTTGTTATTAATGTTCATATTTTACATCAAGATTATTATGTTTTTTAGATCCCTGAGGAACTAATCCTCTTATGGGGGACTAGCAAGTGGAGTTATGATTAATTGATCATTGTGCAAAGTTTTCTTAGTAGGTCAACTATTCAGGAGAGAAAGAACTTAAACTCTATGCTTGACGACTATAGGAAGTCATCTAGGTGGAAATTAACCCAAATTAGTATAACTTATTTGTAAACACCTTAACCCCGAATAGATCTTTCAATAGAGGATAAATAGTTCTTGTCGACTCATTATTTTAATGGAGGATCGAGATATCCTACTAGGGTAACGACTAGTTGATTGAATAGGAAACCCGAAGGAATAGTTACTTATGATTACTAAAGTGAGCTAATCACCTATGCTCAGATCTAATTCAATTTCCATATCAAATTTCCCAAAGTTTTTCCCTTTATCTTATTTTATTCTTTATTTGAAAAAATACCATAAATCTTTGTTTATGTTTATTCGTAATATGATTTATTTCAAGTACTAATTAGCTCTATTTGTGCTTTGGCTAGGATTAATTTAGTGCTCGTCTCCCTTGGGTAGGATCCTCAAAGTACTCACCTACTTCGTTGTAATTATATTACAACCTGACCCATATACTTTCAAACATCGCATATTTGATATATTTTGTATAGGATTCTTACTCTGGATGTTGGTGCATCTAGAGGCGATCATGAGGCCAGACCACTAAAGTGGAAGAAACATTAAAATCATCCAACCAATTTAAAGGGTTATACCTAACATCCATTCAGACTCAAATCTTGTAGGCAATAATGGAAAATGATTCTAATTGAGACAACTTTCATCAAATCCAGTACACACCCTCCCCTTAGTCGTTTGTATTATTTCCAGTCAACTTGGGAGTCGACTAGCTAACTTTGTGCACAACTTTTTCAAGGAAGGGACCAACAGGTAGAAAAGTCGAACCCAATTTCAAGCTTACAGCTAACCATCACATATTTTTTTTCCTTAAATGAAGATTGGAAGTCAAATTTTGGATTATAGGCTCATAGCCTTAGCGCTTACTTAAGTGGGTGTTGCCAATTGAAGTACATTGTCTCTTTCCTTTCAATTGGTGAATCTTCTGGAAACACCCAACACCAGTGGGTCATTGTGCATGCAATAGTCGATTAAAAAGGCCATCAACATCCACCAACATAGGGACAATATTTGCCATGGTGCGATATTGTACTCATTGAGCATCGCACAAAAGAAAAGGAGGAGTGGCAGGTGAAAATTAGCCTCCAACAAGATTAAAGGAAGGATAAAACCTCTGGTATTGTCGCTCAAATCACACCCTCGTAGTGATCAAAACTATTACGCAAGGTTTGGATAGGGGACGCCTCGGGCTCCTGATTACTGATGTAATTCATCTTGGGTAGTGCTACATTTGTAAATTGGAGCCTCTGTGCGTGGTGGGGTGGCATCAGGACCTTGGGGTCTGAATGTGGTTGGACCTCTGAGATTGTTGGTTTAGTTACTCTAACCTTGGCTCCTCTCTTGAGTGGTGTCTCTAACCATTTTATATTAAATAAAATGAAAAAAAAAGAAAAGTAAGTGTTACCTCTAAGAAAGATGAGAACTGAAGACGAAAGAAGCAAAAAGCTTAGACAGAAAAGAAATTAGGGTTCCAACAATTCAGCAAAGGGCGTGAAAATGGTGTTTAAGTTTCAGTTTTATAGGGAAACAAACGTATGTGAGAAGTTTTAAATTTTAGGCAATTGTTCAGATCCTCTAATATCAATTCGACATCTATCAAAGTGTAAGTTAAATGACGTTTGAAATTGGGTACGTGCCAAGTTTAGAATCTGTCAATTGTATCAAACAGTTGGCATTCTCGTTAGCTGATATCACTAAAGTATACATATTGAAAGAGAAACCGTTATTAGTGTGTGGAGCATTTCACCAATCGATGCTATACACCTAGCACAGACAGTTAGTTATACGTTCTTAGTAGTGGAGTTCCTAAGCTGGAAATTTTTCAAGGATGAAATTTTCATTAAGGGGGAGAGTTGTCACACTCCAAATCTGGCAGATTCAAGAGAAAGGAAAATAGATGTGAAGGTTACCTGTTTTGGTGCACTTTGGTGGTTAGTTTGCCAATTTATAAGCTTCTGGTGAACTAATGTTTGACGCATAGAGTATCTGCCCATAGTACTATCTTAGGATTTAATTCTCGTAGTATTCTTCAATTAAGAAGCAGTACGATAAGTGAAGAGTACGCCTCAGAGTTTTGGTTGAGTAGAACATGCCTATCAAGCCTATGAGAAAGCTGTAGAGAATTAAAGTGTCTTTAAGGCCACACCATATTTGAGTTATCGTCAATAGGTATAGTACGCCTAGTTTACTCGAACGATGTGCAAAATGGGTTCTATAAAGTGATTGGTTAAGGATCAATTGAATGGGTTGACCAGTCAAATAACAACGACGTCGAATTTTATTTTATATTTTATATTATTTTTGTAGGATATTTGGAACAACGAGAATGTGCAAACGTATACAATAGTTATCAAGTAATAAAATGACAAGTAAATGTCGAGTTATCGTACCCACAGGGACTGTGAAAGAAAAATATTTATAAAATGTAAATCAAACACTTTGGTGATTAAAAATATTTTGATTTTGAAGAAGTGATTAGAAACTAAAATTTAACTAAGTAAAATAAAATAGAATAAAAATTTCAATGCACGATTTCAAAAGATGGTTTTAATCAAGATGACTTAGTTGTGTTAGATCAATTACATTCCTTAACTTAGAAATATTAAACTCATGTTCATGTTGTTATGAATATTTTCACGGCAACTTGATAATTTGCTAACTACTACTCATATGTACTTATTAAATTAACTAATCTCTTGAACATTTTTCAATGACAATTCAAAAATTAATCAATCTTCATAAGCACATAAAATATTAAGTAAGGTAACAATATATTTCTATGTTGAAACAGTTTAATCACAATAATCTTGCAAGTTATGCAAGGCTAATGTACCATTTAATACCGTCATTAATTTAACCTTTAGCTACTTAGAAGATTAAACATGCATCAATTAAATATTGCGTCAATTAATTATAATTTCAACATGTTTAATAATTAATTCATTTGTTACCTTACATTTTATAATGCAACTATAACATAAGCATGGTTGTATTTAATTGAACAACTTACCAAGGCCTGTAACAACACAAACATGATTTTAATAATTTAAGTGGATAGAATGCAATGAATCTAATACGAATTAATTTAAGTCATTTTAATTAGGAAAAGAACAACAACACAATAATTATACATGTTCATAATCACAACATAAACAAGAAAATTAAAGAGAATGGGACTAGAAAGCAAATCCAGTGTTTCTCTGAAGTCAGACTAGTGCGCTCCTCTTCTTCTCTGTTCGTTGTGTTGAACCAAGGCCTCTAAAAAAATTCAATGATGATATTCCAAGGTGGAATAAGGCTCTTTTTCAAGAGGGAAATCAGTAAGAAAAATGGACAAGAAAAAAGGAAAAACAAAGGGAAGAAAACGAGTGAAAAAGAAAGAGATATGTGGGAATGAAGGTATGTTGAATGAATAGGTGAAAAAGGCTATTTATAAGTGGGAGTGGCTGCTAAAAATATCAAATAATTAGCAGCCACACACTTCCCTTGGCCGGCCATACAACAAGCAAGTTTGAATATTTAAAACTTGTTATTTTAAGTTAAGGGCAAATCTTCAAAGGCATAAAATGTGGATGGGTTTGACTGGGATTTTAAGGAAACTTGAGGGCTATTTTGCAAGTAATTTAATCAGCTAAATAATCTGATTAGGTCAGCTTATTGGGTCGGTTTTGGGTTGCAAATTTTCTTATTGGATCAGTCTTCAATGCTTAGCACACTGGGCTACTTTCTCTTCCAGGCTTTGTATTAATTTATAAAGTACATAAAATTATCATCATTTGGATCAACCTTGGTTGGAAAAATATATAATCTTTCCCTTGGTTCACTCGATGCAAAAATTTCTCCAATGGTTCAAGCCTTTTGAGGTGTCTGTCGAGCCAATTTTCACTTTTTATGCAAAACTGTCGAAAATAAACTAAATTTGTGAAAATTTATTATAAAAATAATTAAAATTAAATATGTTTTTAATTTGACTAAAATTAATTATTTTATAATTAAAGTGTGAATTTCGACAAAATTTACTAGAAATTACATGAATTAGAGCTCAAAAGGTAGTGAAAAAGTCTATATATTTTTGTGTTTCCAACATTAAAGGGACAACTTCTATATGTATTTGGCACTTGTTAAGATCCATTAAGAGCTATTGGGTGTATATATATGGTGAGAGAGGAATGTCTGATGGTTTTTCTTTTTTCAATATTACTCTCTGGTTTTTTTTCTTAAACTTAAATGTTCTATTCTTCTTTAGTAAGCTGAAAGCTAAGGTTTTTGAGCTGACTAGTGGATGTTCTACCTCCTAGTAAGTCTAATATCTCTGTATGTTAGGATTTTGAATGGGTAAAGAGGTTATGAAGCATAAATAGTAAGATACGAATAAGAGACCCTGCATGGGGGTCGATTATAGATGAGACGATAGCAAATTATCAATAAATGGGTTTTAATGGTAGTTCCATGTTCTTTAAGCAGCTATTGTTGCTGGTTTGAGAAAAACGTTCGAATTTGGAACTCCAAGCTACAATAGGTGAGTTTTAGGTGAGTCCTTATCCTGACTCATGCATGTTAAATATACAATGGAAATACTTATCTTAATGTCATCTCAAATGTCAGGTAAGTGTGCAAGAAGTATCATCAAGTTGTTACATGTTACAATTGAAATATATTTGTTACTACATGAATAAGAAGAGTGTGAATCAGTGAGATGAGTGCACAAATTTAGGTAGGTACATTTGGCGTTAAGTAAGTAAATCTTCTATTTGTGATGCCTCCGGTAGGGCAGGTACATTGCTAATCGAACAGACAAATCACGTTGGCCACGATGACACTCATGGTATAGCCTCCGATGAGATGTAAACTGGACTGGTAAAACACTGTATGGGGATATGTAAGTCCATGAGGCTGAGACCCATGGCATTGTATGTCAATGAGCACTCATGGTGATGCCTTCAATGAAATATAGACTGGATTAGCATTTCATAACATGAAGTTAAGAATAAGACCATGTGGGAGAAAACCTATGACAACCTTTGAGATAGTCTGACAGGACAGTAAATACGTAGTTCTCTGTGATGCCTTAGTGGCGTGTTTTATAAGACCTTTATGGTATTTGATAAAGCCTGTGTCGCTTATTCTGTGATAATTGTGTTACATATTCTGTAATACCCTTGTAGCAAAGTCCGACTGAATGCTTCTGTGTTGCGATCTGGGTAAACTTCAAGACTTCTCTGCTAACTATTATGATGATAAAGAATTGGAAAGTTTAATAATATCTTTGCTTGGTTAGTCTTATGGCAGAATTTAAATGTGATCTAAGTAAAACATCAGAAAGAGTCTTTAGCAATGTTAACTGAAGGGTGAATCTACCATATTAGTCTGTCAGTACAGGAAATTAGCATATTCGTAGTTATGAAAGGTTTAGGTGTTCGTTGGGCCTAAATTTGACTACGCTATTCAAGGAAGTAAGCTGATTTATATAGTAATAACCAAATTTGAATAATTTTCACATTATGTATAAAGGCCTTCTGGATTTTGAGTTATTTGGTTAAGTTGGGCATTCTCGTGATATGTATTATAGTTGTCTTGAATTCTTTTAAATGATTTAGAACATTTCATTATCAGTATAAGTTATGACTTTGGGATGATTTGAGATATGATCTTATTGGTATTTTAATAGTTACCAGAATCAGTATGAGAATCTACCAAAGGCCAGATCAGTATGGAGTTCTTTTTAAAAGATGAGTTAGATTAATTATTTGTCAAGAATAGTGTCTATAGGCAACCATCCTGAGAGAAAAGTATTCTATGCCCGTCTGAGTAAGAGTCCGCCAAAGGAGAATCTATTGGGATATTTTTCTGAGAAGTACATTTGTTTTCCAAGTAAGGAAATAAGGTCTGTAATGAGTATTAAGTCTGGAATCTACTCAATGAGTGCTCTATGAATAGAAGGGTTAAATATAGAAGTTGGTGTATGTGTATATGCCTGATATCAAGAGATATTCAGAAAAAAATAGAAATGAAGTTTTGAATCTTAAAGATGAGGAATCAATCACCAAATACTTCAAGGTAATTTGGGTTAAAAGTCACTAAGTTTGCTAGAACTTACCAACATTTGTTTATGTTTCAGGTTTTGTTGTAAGAGTGAGTGCGCCAGGAGGGACCAAGCGAGGAATGTGCCAGAGTAGCAACAAGATGGGATATTATGCATACAGAGAACATCTTAGGAGTATAGCGTATAGTTCTCTACGTCATAAAGAGTGTTTTTTATAGAGTTTTATATTATAATGTTGTACACCATTTGATACTACAATGTAATCATTACTATCCTTTTTTATATTAAAGAACAATTTAAAAGAAATAATAAATATGTTTAAATAAAATTTTCGATGATAGTTTAAATTTTCTATTAAGGGTTTTGAGTTGTAACATCCAATATCCAGATTCAGTAATTTGGGTTGGGTAAAGGGTGTTACAAAATGACTGAAATGGTTAATGGCTATACATGAGAATGGTGTTGAAGTTTTTGAAATTGTATGCTAAATAGATTGTATATATGTTTAATGGTCATTTAAGGCCTTGAGGGAAACCATGATTTCCATATTTTAGCTTAGGAATGTATGAAATTGGGAGTTAGTGGATTGCCGAAAATGTTGCGACTTCACACCCTAAATGGCGACACTAGCCCCCATCTTCGCGATGTTCCCTATTTAATTTCATGATGTTTGCTCTCTTTTATTTTGTAAACTTTACAATTTGGTCCTTAAGTTTGAAAGCTTACATATTGTCTTCAATGTTGCAACACCAAACCCTAGAAGTTGTGACACTAGCCTAGGAAGTTTTGAAAATGCTACAATTTAGTCCTTATTCGACCCCGGGATAGTATTGAGCTTTTGTAAGCTCATATATGGCCCGAAAATGAGTACCTATCATGTTTTAAGCATGTAATGCTTGTATTTAAATGCCTAATGATGGAATTTGAATATATTTGATCGTGGTTGCTCTAACAACAAATGTGGCATCCCATAACTAGGACTTGGCGATCTAGTCAGGTATGGGGTGTTACACCTCCAATAAAATTTTAGGTCGGCAAAGCGTAGGACTAACACCTTTGATGTTAGCAATATTCCACCCAATAGCCTTCTTGTGCTTCTTCAACACACTAAGCAAAGTCGATTCTCATTCTAAAGACAAATGAGCTACAATAATAACCAGTAAGTTGTTATTCTCTCCCAAATGCCAATATTTTAAATTTCTGGGTGGAGGTTTCAATTCAAAACTAGGAGGCTTAACCACTTAGGGGATCATCTTCTCCAATACATTTTTTAGCAGTCTTAAAGACTCTTTACAGTACCTCCACCAATCTAATTAGTTTTGCACATGCTTGTTCAAGCATAACGTCTAAGTCCTTTTCAACTAATTCCATGCTTTCTAATTCATTTTCAATTTACTCCACGCTCCCTCGTTCTAGGAAATGCTCCATATCACACTCCACCAGATCCTTTATTGAATCGTTCTCCTTTTGTTCAAGCAGTACTACAATCATCATATCCAACTCACTAACAATACTTCCCGTAAGAGCTTTTTCATTTGCTTCTGCAATCGGTTCAAAAGTTTTAATACGATTATTCTCCCAAGCTGTATCATTACCACTCAGATTCTTTAAAAGCACAATTATCTCATGACTGGTTTTAGTGCAAAATGCTCCCTCCAGATATGATGTCAAATTGAATCTTACTGTTAGCATCCAACCCTTCATAAAAATATTGCAATTGTACATCCATATCAACACCATTCCCAATTAATCTTCAGAGTATACTCTTAAACCTATCCCAAACTTGACCTATTATCTCTGTATCTTTCTATTTCAATTCGAATAATTCATCATATGTTGTGAGCACAACCATCATTGAGGAATATTCCTCCAAATGAATAACCGAATAAATTCTTCCCAAACAGTAATGGTATCCAGAGTTAACATTTCTAACCACAACTTCACTTTTCCTCCCAAAGCGAATGGAACTAATAAGAGTTATATTGGCTCACTTGAAACTCCCATATACACTATAGGACTGCATAAGTGTTCAAATTGACAAAGGAATTCTATCGGGTCTTTCGCTTCAACATTACATAATTGCAAATTAGTTGATACCCATGTTATCAAGGCCCTTAAAATGTGAATTGTTAATATGCAGAGTAGTGTTACTAGAACGAAGCCAATTTCTACCGGGGAGCATTTGATAGAATAACGAAGCCATCCTGCAATTTCACAAGACACTAAACACACATACAAGCCTAATTATCCACAACTAATAATCCTAGATATCCACCACTATCACACTCAAAGCCAATGAACAACATAAAATAAAATTTTTAATCAATAGACAAAATAAAGGAGCATGTACAAAATAAAATGTCTTATCTATAATTTCAAATATCAATAATTATCTCTCTGACAAACATGCATATTATTACAGAATATTTCAACTACCACACATAAAATCTCATTGGCAACGGTGCCAACAACTTGACTGAGCCTTGGCGTACGTACATAGAGCAAATAAAATTGCAAACAAATAAGATAAGTGCGATGTTCTACAAGTCTCACGGGTCTAGTTACAATATTTGTGTTTCAATGGAACACTAAATGTTCCAAGGATCGAACCCAAAGGAGATTGGGTGATACAAAGAATTAAAAAGATAACACATACAAATTAATGAGTCTAGATAACTACTATCCAAAAAGCATTGTATGACAAACCATAAAATTGCCGAATTAAACTAATGTGTCAACTAAAGGACTAAATTGTAAAGATACCAAAAATATAATTGAAATAATCAGAGAATAAAGTAGTAGTTAATTAATGTTTGTGTTAATAACTAATTTTCGGATTAGGAGGCTAAATTGATAAATTTTCTAATCGATTTAATTTTACCTCTCGGTCACTAATTTAACTAATTTAACGATTTAGTCTAATTAATCTCTCGATATCACTTAGACTAAATAGGAACAATTGAATATATATTCGATAAGCTCTCATTTCAGTCTCACTTATCTATTTATTCACCTAGTGTAACACCCCTTACCCGTGTTCCTCGCCGGAACAGAGTATGAGGTATTACTAGAACACAAACACTTGTTATCGTTCCAACTGAATATTTTTTTAAATAATTTATCAAATAACATATACTAACACTTTGTAACATATAACATCAAAATCAAGTCTTCTATACATGCCATAATTTAGAAATATTGATTACAAAATACCAAAAGTTATGGATAGTGTAGATGAGTTCCCGACTATTTCCGAATTCCGAGCTGAACTGGTAACACTATAAAACAAGGGAAAAGAAAGAGGAGTAAGAATATAGCTTAGTTAGTAGGTATGTAATTACTAAACAAGTTTCTAGCATGTTTCCATAAATAATATAATCTTAATCACACATAAATTCACTATTTATTCAAGTTCTAGCAAGCTATTTATTCACATCACAGTCACTAAGTTATTTTTATCTAGAGATACGAAACTCCAAATTAAGATCCGTAAATTTTCCTAAAGCTAGACTCATATATATTCTTACCATAAAATTTTTAGAATTTTTGATTTAGCCAATTAGTACAGTTTACTCTTTAAAGTTCCCCAGTTTCACTGTTCGATAGCTCTGACCTCTCTTCACTAAAAAATAATTATCTATTTGTACAAAATTCAAATGATGTTACCATTTGTTTCTCTTGAAAATAGACTCATTGAGAAATTTAAGCATGTAAATAACAAACCATAATTATTTTTGTACAATTTTTAGTGATTTTAAAAAGTTGGAACAGGGGATTTCGAAATCATTCTGACCCTGTCTCACTAAAATTCAAATATCTCAAAATATTTAACTCTTTTGCTTATTTTGTTTCCTTATGTGAAAATAGACTCATTAAAATTTAATTTCATATCTCATCAAACCCTTAATTCAATTTTCACCATTTTTGGTGATTTTTCAAATTTACACAACTACTGTTGTTCAAAACTGTTTTATTTCAAAAATTTACTCTTTAATAGTTTTAATACTTCATATCATCTTTCTCAAGGGTCGATTAAATATCGAACCCAATATTCATCACATAATCTTATTCATTTCACATGTACTTTCACTTGTCCAATTTCCCTGATGAACACTTCGGAATATTAACCGTTACTCGGTGGAATCAGCACTTAGCAACCACCTTATATTCAATGATACGGGGAATCAGCACATAGCAACCCCTTTCAAAATCAAGGATATGGTGGAATCAGTACTTAGCAACCACATTTAGAATCAATAATTTAGGGAATCAGCACTTAGCAACCCCTCGAGAAATCTTCACTTAGCAACCTCTTTTTTTATCAGAGTTTCGAGGAATCTACACTTAGCAACCCCTTTTTGATCAGAGTTTTGGGGAATCTGCACTTAGCAACCCCTCAGGGAATCTGCACTTAGCATCCCCTTTTCTATCAGTGATTCGGGGAATCTGCACTTAGCAACCCCTTACATTCAATGAATTCCGGTCTAATCTGAGTGTTCAATCGGGAACCTTATTTCACAACATTTTACCAAAATTTTCAAATTTAACCACATTTTCTTTTGTAATCTACATCAAATATTTATTCTATATTCAATATTATCTCGTCATTATATTAAATAAAATTAAAACAATGCATTATTCACGTACAAACTTACCTCGGTGCAAAATATAGTAATTTTGCAATTTAGTCTACGATCTTTTCCTTTCCCCGATTGAGATTGATTCCACGTTCTTATTGATCTATAATATCAAATTTAGCTTGTTTAATATTCACATTTATTAAAACAGTCTTTGACTCAATTTTTGACAAAATTACGATTTTACCCCTAAACTTTTGCATATTTCTACTTTTGTCCCAAAGCTCGGAAATTAAACTTCATCCCTTATTATTATGTTTTATGACATGCTGAACATTTTTTTCTTCTATGGCAACATCAAATTCTCACTCTAACTCTTACTTATGAACATTAGGTATTTTTACTAATTATGTCGTTTTACTCGTTTTCACTTAAAATCGCTTAGTAAAAGTTGTTTAACATAATTCCAAGCTTCATATTCTACCATAAAACATCAAAATAAACACATTTAACCTATGGGTATTTTTCCAAATACGAACCCTAGGTTAAATTATTGCTAGAATAAGCTAAATCAAGTTACCGAGACTCCAAAAACATAAAGAACATTAAAAACGGGGCTTGGAATCGCTTACTATGGAGCTTGGAAGCTTGAAAACCCTAAATATGGCTTTCCCACTTGTGAAATTCGGCCAAATCTTGAAGATGGACAAAAATTGGCTTTTAATTTTGTTTTTAATTCATTTTAATAACTAAATGACCAAAATGCCCTTAATGAAAAACTTTGGAAACATGCCTAACCGTGTCCATTTTTGTCCACCAGCTTAACCAATGGTCTAATTACCATATAAGGGCCTCAAATTTAAAATTTCATAACAATTGGACACCTCTAACATGTAGAACTCAACTTTTGTATTTTTTACAATTTAGTCCTTTTGACTAAATTGAGTGCCCAAACGTCAAAATTTTCTTACGAAATTTTCACGAAATCTTTTTGTGAAATCGTAGGCCATAAAAATATAATGATAATACCTTTTTTTCCTCGTCGAATTTGTGGTCCCGAAACCACTATTTCGACTAAGCCCTAAATCGAGCTATTACAACTCTCCGGACGAAAATCTTACCAAAAAATAGGTTTCTGTATTGTTTTCTCATAGCTTCTTCCGGTTCCCACGTAACCTCTTCCATTCCATGTCTTTGCCACAACATTTTACTAAGGCTATATTTTTATTCCTTAACTGTTTGACTTCCCGAGCTAGGAGCTTTATTGGTTCCTCCTCATAGGTCATATCCGGTCGAATTTTAATCTCTGTCGGAGAAATTACATGTGAAGGATCTGAATGATAGCGTCGCAACATTGACACATGAAATACATTATGTATCATTTCCAACTCTGCTGGCAATGCTAACCGATAAGCCTCGGGTCCAATCCTTTCAATGACCTCATACGGCCTAATGAAACGTGGACTCAATTTGCCTTTACGGCCAAATCTCAAAATCTTCTTCTACGGAGATACTTTTAGAAACACTTTATCACCCACTTGAAACTCGATTTCTTTTCTTTTTAAATCCGCGTATGACTTTTTTCGATCTGAAGTAGCTTTCAAACAATCACGGATTACTTTCACTTTTTCTTCAGTTTCTCTCACCAAGTCAACCCCGTGAATCCGTTTCTCACTGAGCTCAGTCTAATAGAAAGGGGTTCTACACTTGCGTCCATATAATGCTTCATACGGTGCCATTTGCATACTTGATTGATAGCTGTTTTTATAAGCAAACTCAACCAAAGGTAAGTATTTTTCCCAACTACCTTCAAACTCTAAGACACAACATCGAAGCATGTCTTCAAGAATTTGAATTATTCTTTCAGACTGACCATTGGTTTGTGGATGAAATACTGTACTAAAATTCAATCTTGTACCCAAAGCTTCTTGTAACTTTTTCTAGAATCTCGAAGTGAACCTCGAATCTCTATCCGAAATAATAGATATTGGTACTCCGTGTAATCTTACAATTTCAGCAACATACAACTCAATAATTTATCAAGTGAGTAATCAACACGTACAAAATCCGAACAACGTCTTTCTTTTTAGGGGTTAAAGGAAAACCTGTTACAAAATCCAGCGTAATTCTGTCCCACTTCCACTCGGGGACCATCACTGGCTGAAGTAGACCTGAAGGCACCTGATGTTCAGCTTTCACTTGTTGGCAAATCAAACATCTTGATACAAATTCAGAACTATCCTTTTTCATACTCGGCCACCAATACAATGTCTTCAAATCATTATACATTTTCGTACTACCTGGGTGAACTGATAAACCACCACTGTGTGCCTCATGTAAAATTTTCTGAATCAACTCATCATCTCTCGGTACACATATCCTATCTCGGAACATCAGACAATCATCTGATCTAATCCGAAAATCTAAATCGTCACCTAATTCACATTGAGCTCTCTTGGCTTGCAATTCACTGTTATTCTTTTGAGCTTCACAAATTTGCTGAAGGAATAATGGTCTAGCCCTCAACTCGACCAAAATCGAACCATCATCAGACAAAGCTAAACTCGTATTCATAATTCTCAAAGCAAACAAGGATTTTCTGCTCAGAGCATCAACGACTATATTCATTTTTCCGGGGTGATAATCAATCACTAGCTCATAATCTTTTATTAATTCGAGCCATCTTCGTTGTCGCAAATTCAAATCCTTTTGATTCATCAGATACTTCAAAATTTTATAATCAGTAAAGATTCAGCATTTCTCACCATATAAATAATGACGCCAAATTTTCAAAGTAAAAATTATAGCAGGTAATTCCAAATCATGCGTCAGATAATTCTTCTCGTGTGGTTTCAACTGTCTCGAAGCATAAGCTACTACTTTGCCCCCTTGCATTAGTACACACCCCAGATCATTCAAAGACACATCACTATAAATTATGAACTCTTTACTCGTCTCAGGTTGCACTAAAACTGGCGCTTTAGTTAGTAATGTTTTCAATTTTTCAAAACTTTGCTAACATTTATCGGTCCACTCAAACTTAACATTCTTTTGCAGTAACTTAGTCATAAGAGAAGCAATCATTAAGAATCCTTTGACAAAACGTCTATAATACCCGGCTAAGCCCAAAAAGCTTCTAACCTCGGATACATTTTTTGGCGGTTCCCAATCAACAATTGTTGAAATTTTGCTTGGATCAACTCGAATACCCTCACTTGAAACTATGTGTCCCAAGAATCCGACCTCACGAAGCCAAAACTCACTTTTACTAAATTTAGCAAATAATTTCTTCTCTCTCAAAATCTGCAGCACAATTCTCAAATATTTAGTGTGCTCGGTTTCATCTTGAGAATAAATCAAAATATCATTTATGAACACCACCACGAACTTATCCAAATATGGTCGAAAAATTCGGTTCATTAAATCCATAAAAATAGCAGTAGCATTAGTTAAACCAAAATGCATCACAAAAAATTTGTAGTGTCCATACTTCGTTCTGAAAGCGGTTTTTAGCACATCTGACTTTTTAATTCTCAGCTGATAGTAACCGGATCTCAGATCGATATTTGAAAACACTGTTGCTCCTTTTAGTTGGTCAAACAAATCATCAATTCTCGGTAAAGGATACTTGTTCTTTATAGTCACTTTGTTGAGCTGACGATAGTCAATACAAAGTCTCATAGAGCCGTCTTTCTTTTTCACAAATAATACAGAAGCACCCCAAGGAGTAAAAGTTGTTTAACATAATCCCAAGCTTCATATTTTACCATAAAACATCAAAATAAACACATTTCACCTATGGGTATTTTTCCAAATATGAACCCTAGGTTAGATTATTACTAGAATAAGCTAAATCAAGTTACCAGGACTCCAAAAATGTAAAGAACATTAAAAATAAGGCTTGGAATCACTTACTATGGAGCTTGCAAGCTTGAAAACCCTAACTATGGCTTCCCCACTTGTGAAATTCGGCCAAAGCTTGAAGATGGACAAAAATTGGCTTTTAATTTTGTTTTTAATTCATTTTAATAATTAAATGACCAAAATGCCCTTAATGAAAAACTTTGGAAACATGCCTAACCGTATCCATTTTTGTCCACCAGCTTAACCAATGGTCTAATTACCATAGAAGGGCCTCCAATTTTAAATTTCATAACAATTGGACACCTCTAACATTTAGAACTCAACTTTTGTACTTTTTACAAGTTAGGCCTTTTGACTAAATTGAGTGCCCAAACATCAAAATTTTCGTGTGAAATTTTCACGAAATCTTTCCATGAAATTGTAGGCCATAAAAATATAATGATAATATAATTTTTTTCATCGTCGGATTTGTGGTCCCAAAACCACTGTTCCGACTAGGCTCTAAATTGGGCTATTGCACCTAGAGTCATCAATTCTAGGTTTCTACATTTATTAAATTTAGTCTCTAAGCCTTAAATTAATTAGTTAACCTTTCAATTAATCATCTGTAATAGAAAATTTGTTCATGCCCATATTCAACATTTAAAACCCAATCATTTTCATATTCATTTAAATAATTAAATCAAATGAAATTGATAGAATTTAGAAATTCTTAAAAATCACAATGAAGTCCTCGATTTGATTATTGGAATGATGCATAAGCATGGGAATCCAAAGTCCCGATTATAGAATTATAACTTTGTGTTAAAAAGTCAAATTAAAATCTATTTAAATTTGATGTGAAACTTGACAATACAAAAAGGTCCCTAAAAAAATTGAGTGTAAAAAAATGAAAATGCAGAAAAATTCTATCTCAAAACAGTAGCCACTAAACCTAAAATTTCTAATTAAAAAGCTCTCTAATAATGTTTTTAAAATGATTTATATAATTCTGACAAAATTTTACCTATGATGAACAAAAAAGCCCCTGCTTAATCGTTGGTTTGGACTTGAATTGATTAAGAGATGCGCTTGCAAAATTTTGCCTCGTCAAGCTTCGATGTCACGACATCCTAAATAGTTAGCTCCAGTGATAATTTCTAGCTTCAATGTCGCGATTTTAGTCCTCGGTGTCACAACTTGCACCCTTGGATGACTTGAACTCCTCAAACCTGGTTACTACCCACAATGTCACGACCTTGAAGATTCAGTGTCGCAACCCTAAAACTCAATGTCGCGATCCCCATACCTTGGTGTCTTGACCCCATAGACAATCTACCTACAGTGCCAAATTGTTGAAGTTCAAGTCCTTATGGTGATGGAAGAAGTTGAGTGTCGCGACATTGACCATAATGGCACAATTTCTTTGAGTTTTTACCTTCATCACCTCCTGCACAAGTTCAAAATGATTGTTAATCTCCAAAAGACACAATTTTGCCATTTTGGTCCCAAAAATAATTAAAAATGTATAAAAATTAAGTTCTCAAATGAAATCTAATAAATACTAAAAAATTATCAAACAAAACCATAAATATCAAACAAAACCATAAAATGCTTGAGTTCAAGTTGATTAAGAATTAAAAGAGACTTAATTTTCTGTATCAATTTACCGCAAATCACTTGTGAAATAAAAAGTTTTATGCATCAAATAATTACCCATTTATTCAATAAAGAACATATTATTCGCAAGGAAAAGAACAAAGCATGGAGGGTCTCAATACATATCGTTCGACCGGGTCCAACAAAGCGAAACACCGTAGAAGGAGGGTACGACCCAGTCCGATTCTCAGCCTAGGCCTTTTTAGTAGGGATTTTATTTAGAATCGCTTTGCGATGGATGCAGCAGAGCAAATTAATTGATCTATTCCTCAATTTTCGATCTCTATTTTTCTCTTTATCGTATCATCCAAAAGACCCTCTAAATTTCCTCAGGTAATTCCTAATTTATATTCTCTCTCAGTTACCTCTATTCCATCGATTGTTTCCTACAAAATCCCCTAATATTTCTCTGTCCTATTTTCAACGGCCCTAATAGCTTTTCCTAACCATGGGTTTTCTGTTCTTGTTTCACTTTCGCGTTTTAAAAAAAAAAATTAATTGTTACTATTATTTATGGTGTGCAGTGAGAATGGCCCGGGTTTATGTCGGGAACTTGGATCCTCGGGTCATGGAGAGGGATCTCGAAGATGAGTTTAGAATTTTCGGTGTTCTCCGCAGGTTATTTTATTTTTTCTATATGAAAGAAATTTTTCTTTTTGATAGAGACCTGAATAATTATGTGTTTTAAAGGGTCACGGTGAAGCTTCTCAGTTTTTCTGTTGAATCACTTGAAACAAGTTTACTTTAAAAAAATATATATATGTATGTATGTATGTATGTATGTATGTATGTATGTATGTATGTATACATTTTAATTTGATTGATTAGTTGCTGATGGAATGAATTCAGTGTATGGGTAGCTCGAAGGCCACCTGGATATGCATTTATTGAGTTTGATGACCGCAGGGATGCTATGGATGCAATCCGTGAATTGGACGGTGAGTATATTTCTTATATTCCAACTTTTTCTATGAATCTTGATGTTGTTGGTGTTTAATTTATCCATTTATTGCATCTCTGATATCTGTTGGAAATATGGGTTCAGTTTCAATTTCCTTATGAAAATTCATTTTAATTGGTTGTTGTTTTTCCTTACATTATGTGCTGCGAATACGTTAAATCCATTCATGTCCTAATTTTTAACGCAGTTATGATTCTTTTTAGTACATCCACTAGTTGTTTGCAGCCTGTTGTTTAGTTTATTGCGGTTGTGTATGGAACAAATAAAATCTAAGCTTGCTTGTCTGGCGCTGCTTAGTTCTTATGTCTCCACAAAATCAATCACGGTTTTCTGATTTATCCTGTGTTATTGACCTCAAATTTGCTTAGTAATTTTCCTTTTCTCCTTGAAGGCAAGAATGGTTGGCGTGTGGAGCTTTCTCATAACTCTAAAGGTGTTGGAGGCCGTGGTGGGCGCCGTGGTGGGGGTGAGGATTTGAAGTGTTATGAGTGTGGTGAACCTGGTCACTTTGTTCGGGAATGCCGCTCGCGCATTGGCTCTTGGGGCGACGGGAATGGGCGACGTCGAAGCCCTAGTCCTCATCGTCGTAAAAGTCCAAGTTATGGGTATGGGCGCAGGTGTGTTGATGGTTCTTTTACATATATATATTATATTAGACTGTAGGAAGATAATTTCTGCTGTCCCCTGCCTATCAGTATGAATGATACTTAATAAACATAGGATATATATGTTCTATATTGTATCGAGGTAGACTTGAGTCACATGTGACCTACTTATTTAGGATTCACCTTTGACTTATTTATTCCTTTTTTGAAGCTTGATGTGCTAGATTATGTACTTAATGTGTGGATAATAAGTCTTTCAATTAATTACATGTATGCATGGCACAAGATTTTAAGACTGCATTTATCTATGAGTTCTATAGGGTTTATGTTATAATGACAAGCTGTTTTATCAGTTTATTTGAATTAATCTGGTGAAGGCTTATTTTTTTTAGTTAAGCTTTTTTGTGGATTGTTATGATTATTTATCTGAACAAATGAATGCAAACTACTGAAAATGTACTTGTTATTTTTCCTTGCTCATAGAATTATTATGTCTTGCTGCAGGAGCTATAGTCCACATGGCAGAAGATCTCCTCAGCGCCATAGCATATCACCTTGTCGTGGTCGCAGCTACAGCAGGTCACCTCCATATCGTCATTCTCGTCGTGATTCACCTTATGCTAATGGGTAAGTGATTCGTGCTGAATTACTTGAATCATCAGGGATTTTATTTGTATTACTTGCAATGTGGTTCCAGTCTGATATGCTTTTATTAAAACTCCTTTGCAGAGATTAAAGCGGGACCTGAACTGAGCAAATCTGGAATGATATCTATGAAAACAATTTGTAATATTGTAGCACTTATAGGTTCAGTGTGGAAAAGAGATTTATGTTACTTATGTTCATTTCGTGACAATGAGGTCTTTAGAACTTGTGGTTTTGCATGGCTTCCACTCTGCAAAGTGTTTCAGCCGCTAAAACTGGTGCCTTGGACTCCATTTTGTGATGCTTGCTGTCAGCAGCATATAAAACTGGGAAGTTTCTTTCTTGCTTCATATTGTTATCTACTTCTATTTATCTATTACCCCTTTATGTTAACTTAGATACCATGGTAACTTTGTCTTTCTGAGATGGATGATTCTAAAGTATTTTTATGTTTTGTTTTGATTTGTGATTTTGAAGTAAAACAGCATGCTTTCGCCACTTCACTGCATCTTAGTGCACATGGTTTCCTCGCTATTGCTTCTCTGCACCACCTCTTCTACTCGTCATCGCTCCTGCATGTTGTAGAAGCTTGAGTGACATGTTGAATTTGCTAGTATTAACATATGGATTTTAGTTGCGACCTTGTTTCTGGTGCATGCATCTGCAACAAAGCTTCTAAATTTTTAAGACGAAGCCGTTAATTGGTCTACTGTAATTAGCATCTCTGCACTTCGTCATCTTGTATGATTGCTTCGTGTTCAGCCCAAATTTTGAATTGTGCAAGGCCCTTCTTAGGATCTCGTCTTCAACAAAGAGTTTGATCTAGCTTTGACCTTTGCCTCCAGCGTAACTGATTTTGGAAGGTGTCAGTTTTACTTTTATATTGTTGTCTAGTACTACCTGTTGATGATGGATAGGATGTTCATACATATTTTTGGTGTTGATGGCATGGAACCTTTTATGCCTGCATTCTGTCTACATGTCTTTGAAGGTTGCATTCAGCATGGAAGCCGCCACAACCTTTACTGACATATTTGATGATCATCTAAGTGATGGATTGTCTGCAAAGCCCCAAAGGTAAGTTAGTTGAAAGCGACCATCCATCTTGTCTTTGGCCATCTTCCACGTTTTCCATTCATCTAATGTGCTAGCCTCTTTTCTCTATTTGCTTGTCTGTATTGGTGCCTAATGTCACAAGTCTTTACTTGCTGGTATGGATAATGGTAAATGGCTTAACTTGCCATTTAGGTCCATTCCTCTCTTGTCAATTTGATTTCTGTGTGTTCCATACAGTAGTGGAAATTCTAATCGTATATAATATAATGATAGATATGGTTCTCAAAGTTACTTCTAGTAGTGGTTGCATTTCATCAGGTGAACTGAAGTTGGTAACCAATTATTGGTACATTCAAACATTTGGATGCTTAACTGTTCAAATTTAGGCAGAGTACTTTTTTTTTCTTTAAATTTATTTCACAATGAAAGTAGCAGTTTAGAAATATCATCTTCTTGATCGGATTTTTATTGAGTCGAATTAGATTTTGTGGGGGAGCTGAAGAAAACATGTATTTTTTCGAGGTTTTTGTGGGAGGAGCGTTTGTAATCTAAATCTCATTTTGTTTAAATGAATATTGCAAGAAAGTAAAGGATGAAAAAAATATTGAGAAGGCAATCCAAGTTTAGAAGCTATAAATTGTGTAGGCCATGCTGGGTTGGATGTAATACGCAATTCATTAGTCTTAACATGCTATTACTGCTAGAATAGTATTTAGCTCAGACGTTCCTATTTTGCCTATCATATTTCTTTCTATTTTTTTTTGAACAAACCCTGCTCATTTGTCTTTTGGTCTATTTAGGTTTGGAGAGAAATTAAATTGGAAACCGAAGTTGATGAAGAAAAGGGTTTTATTCTATGCTCATGAGTTTATCTTTCCGACTCTACTGCATTTCCTGCCACCATTCTTAAACAGGTTTAGGAATGCTACTTTTTCTTTATTTATTTATTATTTGGGTTTCTTTCACTCGATTTTATTTTTAAATTTGGGTTAGAAAAATTACCTATTTTTCTCATTCTTTTTATCATATTTTGTAACTGAATTGTTTATTAAAAGTATTTGTTGTTCAATGTAATTGTTAAACGGGTTAAACGGGCTAAATGGTGCTCATAATTCTCTTTATTGGTTTACTTTATTCCTTAAAATTATGTTGTTTGGTTTCGGAAATTTTCCAATTTTTGGTTTTTAGAAAATAATTTTATAGGTGTTCTGTGTTACTAGAAGTATTAGAAACTGGCATCAGAAAATTTCGAACTTTATGTGACTTCTTTGTTGCTTAAGCTCTCCTGTTATTTTCCATTAGAGCAACAATAATCTCAATTGTGTATAATACAAAGGATTTTTGTATGTCTCGGGTCAAGCAGCCAGAGTGTTTCCTCATGTAAGGAGAAAGATGATTGCATGTTGTTATGAAGCCATCGAAAGCGAGCAGGGTCGATCATCCTCACTTTCTCATTTATTTACACATTCACAAGTTCATTAAGATGATTAGATATAAAACATCACATTAATCATCGAAGTAAGTGACTATCGTTTGAAGATTCAAATTAAATTATAATTATGCAAATTACTAAATGGTAGTCGGCCATTTTAAAAATTTAGCATAAATGGGCTTTATTACGAGTCACAAGGTTAAATTTTTTCAAAGAAGAGGCTAGGTCTTTTTATTTGAGCCGAAGATTTGAAACATGGTCTGAAATCTCTTGACACGAGGTCCATGTCTTGGGTTTGCAACCGCTTAAACTAAATCTTAGATATTGATTTGCAAGTTTCAAGATATGCATTCAAAAATGCATGTACAAAAATATATATTATATCTGTTTAGATATTGATATGTTTCGAGATAAAAGAACTTAGAATTGCAGAAAAAGTAAACCTTTTCAAGTTATGCATCATACTCAAAACACCTCTAAGAACATATTAGACAATAGAGTAATACAATATTAGCACATTATACATATAAAATCAAGTCCATAACTTATAATATCATTGCTTACCGGACTAAATCAAACTTTAAACTCCTAAATAAAATGAAAAGAGTCACATTTTTATACGCATTATGAATCCTTAATGATGTAATTGAAATAATGTCATGCTTACAAGAGTAAATCAAAGTTTGAACTCTTAAATAAAATAAAAATTGTAACACCCTATTTGACCCAATCACCGCGACCGGGTATCAAGTGTCATAACACCTTATATGACCCAATCTAACTTCCTCTGTCGCTGACTTGAATATATGATTTGGCTGATCTATACACCTCCCTTTTTTCATTTGTGAACTTATGCTGGCAAGATAGTCTTATAGGACTTTTCCCACCTCAAACCTTACTACTAAGACACTCCCAAAAGTAGACAGCTTCCGGTGGACTATTCTCTTTCTCAGATTTTCACTTTTGTGGATTCCCTCTTCTGATAGTCCCTATGGACTTTCCCACGTTACTTAGTCCCGACGGGCATCCTTGTCTTTAGTTAAATCCTAGTTGACTTTCTACCCAAGATGGTCCTTAGCGGACTTCCACCTTTCTGGTGATTTCCTTACCCGTAAATACTTAGAATTAAACTTTGAAGCATCGTTTCATTACCTTATAACCCATAATGGTTTATACGTCAACTTTGGTAGACTCATAATGACTGATACTTGTTTGCCAATATGCTGAAGAAGTTGCCCCCTTCCTCTCATGTATACTCGTGTTAATACGCTTCTATCAGTTTCACTTACCTTCGCACTTTTGACAGATCCTCTTAATATCACGTTTGCCTGGGTTCTCAGATGTGCCACGATCATATTGTCATACTACTCATTGTGCGAGTCATACAGTAGTTTCCATTTTTGGTACCCTGTTGGGTTTCCCTGTGCACCATTTCAGCAGACCCCTTCTTGGCCTTATTGTGTACTTGTCGACCATTGGATCATGCCATGGTGAATGACTGCCTCCGGACGTACTAACGTCTAGAGTATGAATACTGCATCAAAAGATAAATATTAATGAGGCGGTATCTACAAGTATATGAGTCAGGTTGTAATAAATTTATAACGAAGTAGGTGAGTACTCCGAGGATTGTACCCAAAGGAGGCTAGTACTAGATCAATTTCAACCAAAGCACCAAAAGATCTAAGTAGTACTTGAAATAGGTTATATTACGAAAATATAAATAATATGGTTTTTTGGGGTTTTTTTATAATACAAAGTAAATAAGCATCGAGAAAGTAAAAAGTGAAATTGATTAAATCTAATTAAGGTGATTAGCTCACTTTAGTAATTTTCATGAATTGTCGCTTCGGGTTCCTAGTCAACCAACTTGTCGATATCCTAGCAAGATCTTCTAATATGTCCACTAGAGTAATGAGTCAGCAATGACTACTTATCCTCTGACCTCACAGCCCAATCCAGTTTCGGGTGAAGGTGTTCACAGATAGACCATACCAATTTTGGGTTAATTCCCACATTGATAACTTTCCAGGGTTGTCAAGCCTAGGGTTTAGGTTCTTCCTTTCCAAAGCAGCATCCGTTGAGTAAACCTATAAAATAGTTAATAGATCATACCTCCACTCGTTAATCCTCCATAGAGGGATTAGTTTCTCATGGTTTTCAAAAACAATATAAAATCAATATAAAGTGTAAACATGATAATTGAATTGAAAGTATAAAGTTTAAGAAAAATCCTGATTTATATTACGAAGAATAATGAATCCACAAAGTTTAATCGCATCCAGAAACCAGATCTCTTAAGATAAAACAAAGAATAACTTAAATAAAACTAAAACCTAAGAAAAGAGAAATACTAAACTAAAATCAAATGAAAGATTCTAAGCTAAGTAATTGGTGTCCATAACATGTGCCAAAGAAGTCATGATTTGACTTAACCTCTTTGTGATTAACCCTTCATGTATTAAATCCTTTTGTCCTTTATATCTAGAATGGACAGAAGTCATGGAATAGTCACACTTGCATAGTCCATCTACTGTTTCTTGATATCCTGAGTAAACTATGATAAATAAATAAGTATGATATCTTATATCAACTTATTCGAGCATGGCCATTCATTTCTAGTCTCACTCAATACAGTGGCCTAAGATATTGCTCCCTTTATCTAGGAGGGACAAATCCTATATTGATAAACCATATCCCACTACATAGATTGTGGTATATCCAACATTAGCCTTTATTGAACAAACAGTTACGGTGGGTGTTTGACAGTATAAAAATATACAACTCACGATGTTGGGATAATGATGATCTCAAGTTTGAGGATCGTATACATAGTAATCACTATGAGTAATGTTGTGACTATTACATAATAATCCAAGAAACATACTCATTGCAAGTTAGTCCAATATGTTGTTCTCTAACACCCATACTCATGTATTGATTTTGACATCCCATGACAATGACAACACTTTGTCATCAATAAAGTACACGTTAGTCTTAATGCATTATTATTGTCCAAGTCCACAATAATACTTGACTAAGGTCCTTTTAAGAATAATCATGTTATTCTCAGGATATTATTATAAAACAATTTATTTATATACACACAAAAGAAACTGAATTAATAATGGAAATGCCTTATATTAATAAACAAGGAAAAACAAATATGTTATTACAATCATCTCATGATCGGTCTTTGGGCATACTCTAACATATAGTCGTGTAATTCAAGACTAAAGAAAGAGGGCAAATACAAATGAATGTTTGCAGCTTGGGTTTTGTAATAAGGTTCATCAAGAAGTGTTTGTGGGCTGAAAATAGGTACTAAGGGTGGATAAGTATAAGTAAACTTTTTGGCTTTTGATATGTTCCAAACAATGCCTTAGGTCATCCCTAAATATCTCAATATGCACAAATTTAACCAACCAAAAAAACTCAAATTTAACAATTTATCATTCATACTAGCATGCTTGTTTCTTTGTATTTTCTATATCATTCGGTACAGTTGAGACCTATTTACAGTGTAACATATAGAACTTAGTAGTCTAATAATAATAAAAATTTAAAATCACCTATCATCATCCCAAATTTATTTGTAAACACAAGCAACCTATGCACATGCTCATAACCAATCACTTGTATTTCTATAAGCTTAAGTACCCAATCAAGAAAACTAGAAAGAAAAGCATAAAAATCAAAGCAAATTTCCTATGTTACCTGTAATACCTAAATTTTACCCGCCCTTTTGTAAATAAAAAAATAAAATATAAAGCCCAATTTTTACAAAGCAAATAACAGGCCACAAGGCCCAAAACCCGAAATACAGCAATGGGGCCCAAAGCTCAGAGGTCCAAGACTGATTCAGGAAACCCTAGGGTTTCCAAAGACAACAATGTATAAGCCAAGCCTCGCCCCGAATCTCCGTGATCTTCACCTGCAAACACAAGAAAGGAAAGAAAATCAAATCAAATCAGATCCAAATCAAGCAGATTTTTTTGTTTCTATTATTGTTTTATTTTCATTCAACTATAAAAGGACATCGAATATATTGCAATAAGGATGCGATTTCGAAATCAGAAATAAAAAAGACTTTTACTTACGCAATATAGAGAGCAAAAAACCGAATAAAGGTTGTTACTTGTATTTTTTTATTTTTTCTGTTATATGTATTTATTTTATCGTTTATATATATATAAATAATACAAGAGGAAAGAAAGAACCTGGGTTTCAAGCCCTAATTGCAGTGAACAGTCGAGGAACCGTCTCCGAGGAAAGACGGTTGGAAATCGAAAAGTCTCTCGGGCTTTTGAGGTGCTTCCACGAATATTTGGAGGGTTTTGTGCTCGGATTCACGCTTAGAGGCCTCGAGGGAACCATATCTGAGGATTGTTTTTCGGCCACCGCATACGACGGTGACGGCGCCGGAGAACGGTGGTCGGCGCGGTGGCCGGTGACTGTCCGATGACCGACCGATGGTCGTAGGACTGAAGGGCTGAGAGAGTTTTTTTTAGAAGAATTTGGTTTTTTTTTAAAACTGTTTTGAAATGAAATTTTGGTTTTAATTTTGGCTTAAATAGCTAATTGAAAACAGCACCGTTTTGAGGGGAGGATCCGCGTGTCGACCCGACCCGGACCCAGGATCCGCGCGTTTTTCATGCGGAGGGGCAAATTACGCTTTTGGCCCCTCCGCCTTTTTATATATCTCCAATTAAGTACTTTTGTTTTTTTAATTCGGCCTTTAATTTATTTTAAATTCCAATTAAATCCTTTTGAATGGTGCCGTTTTAGAGGAGAAGGGAAAATTGCCCTTCCAGCCCTCTATGTAATTCGCGCATTCAATTTAATCCTCTAGACTTTATTTATTTGCGAATTTCCCCCATACTTTTATTTGCAATCCAATTTAGTCCTTTTTTCATATTTTCTTCAAAAATCATTTTTTTTTGATAATGCAATTGTTTCAAAAAAAACATGTAGTTATGCCTTTTTTTAAAATTAGTATTTTTCGCATAACTTGTATATATATATACTTGTTTAATTTATTTAATTATCTTTGATATTATTTATTTTCAAACCTATATATTTTTATGTGTACTTGCATGTATTTTTGTTATTTATTATTCGCTTATTAATTTATGTTTGCATATTTTTGCATGTCATTATTTTATATTCATTTGTTTATATTATTACTATGTCATTATTGTATTTGTTATCATTGTTATTACAACATTTATGCATATAAAATAATGTTACATCATTTTTTTTACTCAAATTTAAAAATATAAAATTTTTAAAATCGAGATAATGTTTGTATTTAGGATTTTCAAGGAAATTGAGCCCTAACGGATTGGGTTCTGATTTTCTTCGTTAAATCTGACAATCGAGCATTTCTCTTTAATCAAAAAATAAAAGCTCATTATTGGGAATTCAACACGTTGTGTCCTAACGTATTGGATGTGACGCATTGATTTCTCGAAATGAAGATTTTAAAAAAAAAAAACAATAAAGGAAATATTCCGTGTTTGGGATTTTAAGGGAATTGTGCCCTAACGTATTGGGCCGCGATTTCTTAAATCTTGGATAAATGGATATTCTTTTAATTTTTTTATACGAGTATTCTGACCTAATTCATTTCGGAGGAAGTTAGAATGTTGTGCCCTAACGCATTGGGTGTGGCATTTTTGCTTCTCTGAATTGAGAAGGGTCTTAATACGTAACGTTTTAAGTTTTTAAAGATTATATTTTCAAAATTTTCGACCTTAAGACACTAATTAAATAATTAGGTACCAATTTTGGGCGTTACGAGGGTGCTAATCCTTCCTCAAATGCGTAATCGACTCCGGACCGTTTTTTTCTAAAATTCGTAGACCCAAATCATTTTAGGTGATCTAATCACACCTCAATAAAAGATTGGTGGCGACTCCTAATTTTCATTTTTTAAAAAAGTCGACAACCTAAATTTTTTTTTCAAAAAAATGGTTTCGACAGCTTGGCGACTCCACTGGGGACTTTTTTTTTTAAAATAAGAGAGTCGAGCCACAAAGTTGATTAATTTTTGTCTTAGGGTCGAGAAAATATTTTTTTTAAAAAAACTCATGACATCTTTTTGCATTCATTATCCTCGTGTTTAAATATTGTTTGCATTCTACATTTCATGAGTTGAACAATTTTACCCTTTTTAAGTGGGAGTGAGAAACTATGCCTTCGTGAGGTTTTCACCTCCGTATAGGATAGTGGATCGCTTTCGGGATACATCGGTACCAATGCCTTCGTGAGATTTTCATCTCCGTATAGTCATAGGGAAAATGTGTCCCCCTGAACCGAACTTGATCTATATGAGCCTATAATGGGTGAGGAGCAAGGAATCTGCTGGTTTGGGTACCTTTACTTTAGAGCCAAACCGCATATAATGAGCCTTAGAAGCTTGCTTTAGGTAGAACTACACTAAATCCTAGTAGATGTCCTAATAGACGTTTTACTCTTCCTTGATTATATGCTTGTATTGGATACTGACTCTCGTGTTTTATTTTGTTTGCATGACATGGCATTTCATTTCATCATAAAAGGCGTCGGTTCAGATTCGGTTGCTAGATAGAAAGACTAACATGGAAAAAGGGTTTCTTGATAAAGTGGAGGACAATGTGGTTGTCCGAACTTGGTCTGAAACAACGTAGCAAGAAAAGGGTGATAGCCTGGCCGATGGGTATGTATCAGAACTATGGGATTTTACTCGCATCAGTGTAGCTCAAAACAATTTGCAGGAGTTGAAAGAAATTTGGGATCAGTGGAATAATGAGGTTAGGCAGTTATTTTACAACAATTTTGGGGACTTGCCTTATTTGCTTGATGTGAAGGTAGACAAACATTTGTTTCGAGCCCTCGCCCAGTTTTGGAATCTTGCTTACAGTTGCTTCACGTTTAGGAACGTCGATTTGGTACCTACGATAGAGGAGTATGTGGCTTTACTCCGATGTTCAAAGTTTCAAGTGGATAGAGTCTACTCGAGAGCGGTAAATGTGCCAACCTTTTCAAAGAAGCTGATAGGTATAACAGGGATGAGTGAGCAGTGGGTCGCTGCACGAGTTAAGCAAAAGGGGGACAGCAAGTGCATTCCTTGTAGGAGTTTGAAGGATGCAATTCTCACCCACCCAGACGTAAGAAAGAGGTTAGATATCTTTGCTTTAAGTATATACTGCTTGGTTGTCTTCCCTAAAGCCTTGGGGCTTGTGGACAAAGCAGTCACTGATTTATTTGATCGGCTTGATAAGAAAGTTACACCGATTCTGGCAATTTTGGCAGAAACCTTCAGGTCATTGAGTGCATGCCGAAAGACGGGTGAGGGTAGATTTATCGGATGTGCGTAGCTTCTACTCGTATTGTTTCACAGTCACTTTTGGAAGGTGGATAAAGTTTCGTATCGGGTCTTCTCTGAAAATTATTCACCACTAAAAGAGATAGTTGCTACGCCAAGAATGGATGACATTTCAGAGTAAAAATGGATGGCCATTCTTCAAAATCTTCAAGAGGAAGATGTTGAGTGGAGAGCTCCTTGGTTACTACCAGATGAGATCCTATATAGGTGTGGAAATTTCGATTGGGTACCTTTATTGGGTATTTGGGGAGCTGTCGGATATACCCCATTATTGGTGCTAAGGCAATATAGGTCAAGCCAGTTTATACCTGCGACCCAAGGGATAGCTGATTGTGAATTTTCATACAAAGATGATGGTTATAGAAAGAAGATTCAAGAAATTTCCAATGCATGGAAATAGACTCGCCGAATGAAGAGGTTAGCCGTGGGGCCGATGACAACTCCTGAGTATTATGGATGGTGGGCTAGGAGGATTAATGATAACACACCTAAGTTAAATAATGAGGACAGCTAGTCAATGGAAGAGCATTTGCGAGTCATCCCTTCTGAATTGGAAATTGTAAGACAAGATTTTGAGAGAAAGAATGCGGATTTGGAGAAAAGGATAGAGCAAATGAAGGCAGAAAAGACGAACTTGAGATTGGACATGGACGTTCAGAAGCTTGAGAATGAGAGGTTGAAGAAAGAGAAAAACAAAGCTGATGAGGAACTGGGCAGTCTAAAGATGGATTATAAAAAGTTGTGTTTGTCAATAAGAACTGCTGGGCTGGGAAAGACGTCGAAACGATTATGCGGCGAAATCCAAGAAGAAAAGGACAAGGCCGATAGATGGGAACAGAGATTTCAAGAGATGCAAAGGCGAAATGAGGCTTTAGAAAAAAGTTTGTCAGAAAGTTAGAAGGAAAAGGGCGAATTAAAGGATAGGGTGATTGTGTTGGAAAGATCTCTTCGTCAGTATCGAAGCCGAAACTCTGCGATAGAGTTGAAAGCAAGCCTGAGCAAGATTGATGAAATGAAGAAAAGAATCGAAGAGCTAGAAATAGTGCTGCAAAATTGTGAGATTCAGATCAAACACTTGAAAGCAAACGAAAGTCGTAATAATGAACAACTTCACCACTTTCAGAGTCAAGTTAGAAGCAGAGATCATCTTATCGAGGAAGGCGTGGTCAGTTAGAAGTAGGCGATCATATCTGGACTTTAGCGATTACAAGTGACACGCTGAGTGTGAAATATGAATTAGAATCGGATCGGGGGCAAGAATTATCTTTGTTACTTAGGAAGATTAGAGTTCTGGGTACTAGGGCAAAGTCTTACTTGTAATTCGCTTTATGTAAAGGAATTTGCTTTCTAGTAAGGTTTTCTTATATGGAATTGAATCAAAATTGACGTCTTTTTGCATTCATGCATTGCATCACTTCATATGAATTTAAAAAAAAACATTAAAATATTCTAATTAATTTACATCATTCCTCAGTTAATCTGGAAACCAACCAACCTACCCAGCACCACTACGGTACTCGATCGAAAACTAGAGACATGGACCAAAGGCTAGAACAGTTCCAGAAGGAAATGCAAGAGCAAATGAATGAGCAACTTGAGAAGATTCAACAAAAGATGATGGATAAAATAATGGAATCTCAGGGGAGTATGATGGCTAAGTTGACTCAGTTATTGGCTGGAGGAGTTGACAAAGGGAAGGGCTCGGTGCTCAACATTGAAGAAGGAGACAACGAGGGACCTGTTTATTCCTCAAGACTTACTTCTCAACAAGCGGGGATATATCCGCGCAAATCCTTCGCCACTATCAAGCCTCAAAACGGTACAGAAACACCAATAAACTTTCAAGCTAGATTAGGCTCCAACCCTGGAGACAATCTTGCTAATCCTGTTATCCCTGACTTCGACGAGACAATCGAGAAAATGAATGGTGAATTGCCGAAACAGCTCGAGGAAAAGTATAAATGGCTGGAAGAAAAACTTAGAGCGACGGAAGGTACTGAGAGCTACCATGGAATTGATGCTAGAGAATTGAGCCTGGTTCCAGGTTTGGTACTTCCTCACAAGTTGAGAATGCCAGAGTTCGAGAACTACAACGGGACTAGTAGCCCCAAAGCCCATATTACTATTAATAGCAGGAGGATGACTGGATATGTTAATAATGACTAGTTGCTGATACATTGCTTCCAAGATAGCCTCACAGGGGCTGCATCCAAATGGTACAATCAACTGAGCCGTATCCAGATTAATTCATGGAGAGATCTAGCACAAGCATTCTTAAAACAGTACAACCATGTGACTGACATGGTACCTGATAGAATTACTCTGCAGAACATGGAGAAAAAGTCTGGTGAAAGTTTCAGGCAGTACGCACAGAGATGGAGGGAGGTTGCGGTCCAAGTTCAGCCATCTCTTCTAGAAAGAGAGATGACGATGCTTTTCGTCAACACATTGAAGGTACCATTTATTACACATATGTTAGGAAGCGCTACTAAGAGTTTTTCTGACATAGTTATGAATGGCGAGATGATAGAAAACGCTATCAGAAGTGGGAAAATAGATGCTGGAGAAAGTAGCAGAAGGGCGACCTCAAAGAAGAAGGAGAATGAGGTCAACAACACAAGTTCATATTCGAAGACAGTCACCGTGAATCAGCCGAGAAAAGTGGTTGTTAACCAGTAAGGATCATCAAAGTAGAGATCTGATACAAGACAAAATATAGAGAAACTTCAATTTACGCCAATTCCAATGACGTATAGGGAGATTTATCAGGATCTATTCAATGCACACGTGGTTGCCCCTTTCCACTTGAAACCTCTACAGCCTCCATACCCCATGTGGTACGATGCAAATGCACGGTGCGACTATCACGCGGGAATTGAGGGGCATTCTATAGAGCATTGTACTGCGTTCAAAAAGTTGGTGGAAAAACTTATAAGCTTGGGCGTGGTTAAATTGGATGATTCACCCAATACAGAAAATCCGTTACCTGATCATAACGGAGTAAACATGATAGGTTGGAGCGTGGATAAAAAGATTAAGGAAGACATATCAGAGGTGAAAATTCCTTTGAGGTGGGTCTGGAGAAATATGGTAAAAAGGGGATTGATCGTCCCAAACTCAGAGAGAAGCTTCGAAAGGGTGGAAAATTACTGTGAGTTCCATCACGAGGAGGGACATGAAATCCAGGAATGCGCAGAATTCAGAGCCTTGGTTCAAGACCTGATGGATAATAAGGAGATGAAATTTTATGAAGAAGTTAAGGAGGAGGGGAGCATTTGCACATCAGAGTCCTCGAAGGTTCCAAGAGTAGTGTAGCCTGTGGTCATTATCTCGCGACCTAAGAAGGAGGAGGTGAGAACACCAGTAATGCCAAGGATCGTAATTAAGAAACCTGCAACATTTCCTTACCAAGACAGTAAGAAAGTTCCATGGAGCTACGAGTGCAATACAACTGTCCCAGGAAAAGAGACTGCAAAGAGCCAGTGTGTGAGTGCCAATCCAGAATCTATGAAAGAGGCCATAATAGGGAAGCAAAAGGGAAAATAGTTGAGCCAGTGAAGGAGGAAGAAGCTGTGGAATTCCTTAAATTTTTAAAGCATAGTGAGTATAATGTCGTTGAGCAGTTGCATAAACAACCGGCCCGCATATCTGTACTGTCCTTACTCTTGAATTCAGAATTACATCGAAATACATTGATGAAGATGCTAAATGAGGCCTATGTGTCCAAGGATATTTCTGTCAGTAAGCTAGATCGGTTGGTCAATAATATCAGTGCTGATAATTTCATATTTTTCAATGATGATGAAATACCTTACGGGGCATGGGATCTACTAAAGCTTTGCATATCAACTTTGCGTTGCAAGGCGTATTTTGCGAGTCTTGATTGACAATGGATCAGCTTTGAACGTATTGCTGTTATTCACACTTAACAGGCTACCCATAGACAGTTCGCACATGAAAACATGTCAAAATGTAGTGAGGGCATTTGACGATGCGAAAGGAAGGTCATGGAAAAATTGAGGTACCCTTACCGATTGGTCCAACGGTTCTGAGGTAGATTTTATTGTGATGGACATCAAACCTTCCTATAACGCTTATCAAGAAGACCATGGATACATTCGGTGAGCGATGTCGTCATCATTACATCGATGTTGAAGTTAGTGTCAGATGGTCGGCTAGTGACAATAAAAGCCGAAGAGGATATAATAGCAGCTGTATCCAATTAGACGCCATACGTGGAGACCAATGACGAGTCAGTTGAATGCTCATTTCGATCTTTGGAGTTTGTAAATGCGGCATTTGTTCCTGAATGGAGCAAAATTTTGGTGCCAAAATTATCCAAAACTATTGAGATGGGTTTACAGTTGTTGGTAGGAAAATGAGCTTTACCTGGAAGAGGGCTGGGGAGATATCTTCAAGGGAGGACTAAGGTTCCAGTACTGAAAGAAAAGCAGGATCACTTTGGCTTAGGATACAAGCCAGATAGGGGACAGAGAAAGAAAGAAATAGAAAAAAGGAAGGAAAAGAGAAGAGCGCGTTTGAATGGGGAAGAAGCTAAGTGGGAACCAATGATAATTCCCCACATATCCAAAACTTTCGTATCTGGAGGAGTTATTTATCAGGAGAGAAGGAAATCAGTTGAGAAAAAATATTGAGGAAACGTTAGGAAATATGCACATCAATGCCATTCATGAGCATGTGGATGAGGAAAGAAGCTGGCTGGACATTCGCCTTTATGAGCCCGGAAGTGTTCTAAACAATTGGACTGCGGAAGAAATACCTAAAGTCTTTAGAAATGTCTCAGAGTAATGTTCAGAACAAACTTGTTTTTTTAGCCTAGAAATAACAAGAATTCTTTTGTGAAATAGGCCTATGTTTGAATATCATTATTTTAATAAAACATCTTTGCAATCTTTTTGAACAAATATTCTTTCATTCTTTCCATATATTCTTTCATCATTGCACAAATATTGTACATAAATTCATACATTCTTTTGTAACCCTATTAGGTCCCTGTGTATCAATGACGTGAATGACGCTGTTACAAGCTCAGAGTGCCCTTTTGAACGAAATGTGTGTTTAGAGGGAACGCACGACTTTGAAGGTGACGAAGATAGTAGTTTATCTTTGGACTTGTTGAGGATGGTAGAACAAGAGGAAAAGCAAATCCTACCTCACAAAGAATCAGTAGAAATCGTGAGCTTGGAAGAAGGAAAAGAGGTGAAAATTGGAACTGAGATTTCCGAGAAGACAAGACGAGACCTCATTGAATTACTCCAAGAATTCAAAGATGTCTTCGCATGGTCATACTAGGATATGCCCGGATTGAGTGCTGACATTGTAGTGCATCGCCTACCCATAAAAGAGGATTGCAAACCAGTTCAACAGAAGCTCAAAAGGATGAGGCCGGATATTGTGCTCAAAATAAAAGAGGAGGTTAAGAAATAGTTTGATGCTGGGTTTTTACAGGAGGTCAAATATTCTGAATGGGTAGCCAACATTGTTCCAGTCCTTAAAAAAGATGGAAAAGTACGAATGTGCGTGGATTACAGGGATTTTAACAAGGCAAGTCCAAAGGATAATTTCCCATTGCCACATATTGATACGCTGGTGGATAATACGGTGGGATTTTCACTGTTTTCTTTTATGGATGGGTTCTCAGGATATAATCAGATAAAGATGCATCCGGAAGATATGGGAAAGACTACGTTCATTACTTTATGGGGAACATTTTGCTATAAGGTGATGCCATTCGGATTAAAGAATGCAGGAGCAACATATCAGAGAGCCATGGTAGCCTTGTTCCACGACATGATGCATAAAGAGATTGAGGTTTATGTTGATGATATGATTGCCAAATCTAGAACGGAGGAGGAACATGTGCAGGTCCTGAGAAAATTATTCTTAAGATTAAGGAAGTTCCAACTCAAGCTTAATCCGACAAAATGCACTTTTGGAGCCAGGTCAGGAAAGTTGTTAGGCTTTGTAGTCAGTGAAAAAGGAATCGAAATTGATCCAGACAAAGTCAAGGCAATACGAGATTTATTGCCACCACGTACCCAGAAAGAAGTTCGAGGCTTCTTAGGAAGACTGAATTACATTGCTCGGTTCATTTCATAGTTGACTGAGAAATGTGATCCTATATTTCGCTTATTGAAGAAACATAATCCTGATGTCTGGAATGAAGAATGCCAGAAAGTCTTTGAGAAGATAAAGCAATACTTATCTAACACTCCAGTGCTGTCACCACCTAGCCCAGACAGACCCTTGATTTTGTATTTAACGGTGTTCGACAACTCTATGGGATGCGTACTGGGTCACCATGATGCGACTGGAAAGAAGGAAATGCGATTTACTATTTCAGTAAGAAATTCACTGATTGTGAGATGAGATATTTGCCTATCGAAAAATTGTGTTGTGCCCTGATTTGGACGACTAAGAGGTTGAGGCAATACTTACTCTATTATACGACTTGGCTAATCTCAAAATTAGACCCTTTGAAGTATATGATGGAGTCGACAGCATTGAATGGAAAAATGGCTAGATGGCAAATCTTGCTCTCTGAGTTTGATATCGTATACGTAAGTCAGAAGGCCATCAAAGGGAGTGCGATAGCAGATTTCTTGGCTAGCAGAGCTCTAGAATATTATGAGCCTCTAGACTTTGATTTCCCGAATGAAGATTTGATGTTTGTGGCAAATGCTGAAAAGGATCTCCAAGAGAATCATTCTTGGAGATTAAACTTTGACGGAGCATCGAATGCACTAGGCAATGGGATTGGGGCAGTCCTGGTGTCTCCGAATGGAGATTATCATCCTTTCACCAGTAAATTAGACTTTGATTGCACTAATAACATGGCTGAGTATGAAGCTTGCATCATGGGTATACGGGCAGCCACAGAGCGGAAAATCAAGACATTAGAGGTGTACGGAGACTCGACATTGGTAATATACCAGCTAAGAGGGGAATGGGAGACAAGGGACCCTAAATTGATTCGTTATCGGAGATTGGTTTTGGAATTGATCGAAGAGTTTGACAACATTACCTTCTGTTATCTCCCACGAGAAGAAAACCAAATGGCGGATGCTCTTGCTACTTTAGCTTCTATGATTAAAGTGAATCAATTAGATGACATGAAGCCCATTCAAATTAGTATTTATGAGATCCCAGCCCACTGTTACAGCATTGAAGAGGTGGAAAAGGACGATAGTCCTTGGTACCAAGATATATTGCTATATGTGAAGAATCACGAATATCCTAATCAGGCAACGGAGAATGATAAGAGGACATTGGGGAGACTAGCTATTGACTATGTCTTAGATGGGGAGATTCTATACAAAAGGGGAAAGGACCGAGTACTGTTGAGATGTGTGGACGCTGTAAAGGCTAAGGAAATTTTAGAAGAAGTCCATGAAGGTGTTTGTGGAACGCACGCTACTGGATTCACAATGGCTAGACAGATTATGAGATTCAGGTATTACTGGTTCATTATGGAAGGAGATTGCATCAATCATGCCAAGAAATGCCATAAATGCCAAATTTATGGGGATAAAATGCACGCGCCTCCTTCTCCTCTTCATGTTATGACTTCTCCATGGCCTTTCTCCATGTGGGGTATGGACGTCATTGGACCAATATCACTGAAGGCTTTTAATGGACATCGTTTCATTTTTGTGGTTATTGACTACTTCACTAAATGGGTAGAGGCAGCCTCATATGCTAATGTTACGAAGTCAGCAGTCAGTAGGTTTTTGAAGAAGGAGATCATATGTCGATATGGAATGCCTGAAAGAATCATATCTGATAATGCGTTGAATCTGAATAACAGCACAATAGCGGAAGTCTGCGATCAGTTCAACATTAGACACCATAATTCATCACCGTATCGCCCGAAAATGAATGGTGCAGTGGAAGCAGCGAATAAAAATATCAAGAAAATTGTGGTGACTGAAACTTACAAAGATTAGAATGAGAAGTTACCTTTCGCTCTTCTTGCTTACCGAACATCTATCAGGACTTCTACAGGGGCAACACCTTTCTCGTTGGTTTATGGTGTGAAAAAGAGTTTTTCCGGAGGCACTTTTATTTTGAATGAAATGGATGGCAAAAATCTTCCAAATCCTGTAAATTCAAACTCGATTAAGAAATATTTCACTTGAAGAAAGGGAGGAATCAAAGTGAAAACCCACAAAGGGCGCTCTGATTTTCAAAAAAAAAAAGAGGCCAAAGTGAAAACCCGAAAAGGGCGCCTTGAGACCAAAGGGGGTTTGAGTTGAAAACCTGAAAAGGGCGGCTCAAACATTGTCAGATTAGGGACATATGGTGATCTTGCTTCGCTAAAGTCAATAATAAAAGGATGTACGACGTCTTGGGGGCATTGGCAAAGTACTGTAGATCCCCTAAACACATGTTAAATTCAGAATGGTTCTTGGCTTGCACGGAGAAGTTCAAGCCGTGATATCCAAAGCATCAGGTCTCCATAATATTTGTACCAAATTTATTGGTTCTTGTAAAAACTTCATTCTTTGCTATTCTTGAATATTTTTTCTTTTCAGGACACTTACTATCAATAAATTCTTGAATTAATTCATCTCTTACTCAGTATTTTTGATTTTGTGCAAGCATGTCGCATTAGAATAATGATTGATGGACTAATAAACTTTCACAAAAGAAGTTTTGTATATTACTTTGGGAATTTCTAAATAATTTAGTAACCTGAAACAGAGCTATTGTTTAGAACACCCAAGTTCAAAGATTAAAGAGCCTAAGAAGGAAAAGTCCAAATTAAGACTGCTTTTTTGGATTCGGTTGTCTAAATGTCGAATGAGACAGTAAGAAGTCTTGATGGGGTTGGAAGAAGTCCCCTATAGAAAGGAAGCTCCTCATTTGGGCATGAATATTTGGTAGGACACCCTGAGAGTGGTGAACAAATTTCATAATTCGTATCCTTGAATTACGATGGGAGAAGACTGAGAAAAGTCAAATTCTCCTACTCTAGGGTCACGGTGGAGGAAATATAGTACAAATTCTGTGTCCAAGAAGTTTGAGCTTTGTAGCGTACAATGGGGGGCAACTTGATGGAGTGTTTTTCGAAGAGAACAACCAAGCAAAAGGCGTCAACGATAAAACCTTAATAAACTTCGAGAAATGATAATTCTTGAAAAAATGACATTCTGCATTCATTCAAAATGTCATTCACACATGTCTAGTTAGGAGCATTTGATGCATTTTATGCCATCCTAATCATTAGGCATAATTAGATTCACTATACAGGTCATGTTCCCCAGAGAGCAGATCAGTGAAGATAACAGATCGAGTCTTATCTCCCTGAAGTTGCAGTGGAGCAGACTAAATAGGCAAATCTTATCTCCCTGAAGTTGTAGTGGGGCAGATTAAAACCGGTAATCCTATCTTGCTGAAGTTGCAGTAAGCGGATTAAAACCTTAGATCTTATCTCTCTGAAGTTGCAGAGAGCAGATCGCATCTAGTCTTATCCTCCTGAAGTTGCAGTAAGGATGGCAAATCTTATCTCCCTAAAGTTGCAGTGGAGCAGATTAAAGCCGACAATCCTATCTCCCTGAAGTTGCAGTGGAGCGGGTTAAAACCTTAGATCTTATCTCTCTGAAGTTGCAGAGAGCAGATTGCATCTAGTCTTATCTTCCTGAAGTTGCAGTGAAGCAGACTAATTGAGCAAGTCTTATCCTCCTGAAGTTGCAGCGAGGCAGACTGAAGATGGCAAATCTTATCTCCCTGAAGTTGCAGTGGAGCAGATTAAAGCCGATAATCCCATCTCCCTAAAGTTGCAGTGGAACGGATCAAAACCTTAGATCTTATCTCTCTGAAGTTGCAGAGAGCAGATCGCATCTAGTCTTATCTCCCTGAAGTTGCAGTGAGGCAAACTGAAGATCGCATCTAGTCTTATCTCCCTGAAGTTCCAGTGGAGCAGATTAAAGCCGATAATCCTATCTCCCTGAAATTGCAGTGGAGTGGATTAAAGCACTAAATTCCAATACTCCTGAAGATGTAGCAGGAGAGAATGAGGCTACCCAAAGAAGGAGGGTACCAAGTCCACATGATCGGGCAAAATTTGGCATTTTTAAGTCTTTGCTCCGTTCCCGTTACACGACTACAAGCAAAGAGGGGCAGCTGTTATACCTAAATTTTACCCGCCCTTTTGTAAATAAAAAAAATCAAATATAAAGCCCAATTTTTACAAATCAAATAACAGGCCACAAGGCCCAAAACCCGAAATACAGCAATGGGGCCCAAAGCTCAGAGGCCCAAGACTGATTCAGGAAACCCTAGGGTTTCCAGAAGACAACAGCGCCGCAAGCCAAGCCTCGCCCCGAATCTCCGTGATCTTCACCTACAAACACAAGAAAGGAAAGAAAATCAAATCAAATCAGATCCAAATCAAGCAGATTTTTTTGTTTCTATTATTGTTTTATTTTCATCCAACTATAAAAGGACATCGAATATATTGTAATAAGGATGTGATTTCGAAATCAGAAATAAAAAAGACTTCTACTTACGCAATATAGAGAGCAAAAAACCGAATAAAGGTTGTTACTTGCATTTTTTTATTTTTTTCTGTTAAATGTATTTATTTTATCGTTTATATATATAAATAATACAAGAGGAAAGAAAGAACCTGGGTTTCAAGCCCTAATTACCGTGAACGGCCGAGGAACCGTCTTCGAGGAAAGACGGTCAAAAATCGAAAAGTCTCTCGGGCTTTTGAGGTGCTTCCACGAATATTTGGAGGGTTTTGTGCCCGGATTCACGCTTAGAGGCCTTGAGGGAACCAGATTTGAGGATTTTTTTTTACCACCGCATACTGGTGGTGTGGCGCCGAGAAACAGTGGCGTGGCGGTGGCCGGTGTTGTCGATTCTGGTCAGATGGTCGGAGGACTGAGGGGTGAGATTGTTTTTTTTAGAAGAATTTGGTTTTTTTTTTAAAAAACTGTTTTGAAATGAAATTTTGGTTTTAATTTTGGCTTAAATAGCCAATTGAAAACGGCGCCGTTTTGAGGGGAGGATCCGCGTGTCGACCCGACCCAGACCCAGGATTCGCGCGTTTTTCATGCGGAGGGGGAAATTGCGCTTTTGGCCCCTTCGCCTTTTTATATATCTCCAATTAAGTACTTTTGTTTTTTTAATTCGGCCTTTAATTTATTTTAAATTCCAATTAAATCCTTTTGAACGGTTCCGTTTTAGAGGAGAAGGGAAAATTGCCCTTCCAGCCCCTCTATGTAATTCGCGCATTCAATTCAATCCTCTAGACTTTATTTATTTGCAAATTTCCCCATACTTTTATTTGCAATCCAATTTAGTCCTTTTTTCATATTTTCTTCAAAAATCATTTTTTTTTTGATAATGCAATTGTTTCAAAAAAAACATGTAGTTATGCCTTTTTAAAATTAGTATTTTTCGCATAACTTGTATATATATATACTTGTTTAGTTTATTTAATTATCTTTGATATTATTTATTTTCAAACCTATATATTTTTATGTGTACTTGCATGTATTTTTGTTATTTATTATTCGCTTATTAATTTATGTTTGCATATTTTTGCATGTCATTATTTTATATTCATTTGTTTATATTATTACTATGTCATTATTGTATTTGTTATCATTGTTATTACAACATTTAGCATATAAAATAATGTTATATCTTTTTTTTTACTCAAATTTAAAAATATAAATTTTTTAAAATTGAGATAATGTTTATATTTAGGATTTTCAAGGAAATTGAGCCCCAACGTATTCGGTTCCGATTTTCTTCGTTAAATCTGACAATCGAGCATTTCTCTTTAATCAAAAAATAAAAGCTCATTATTGGGAATTCAACACGTTGTGTCCTAACGTATTGGATGTGACGCATTGATTTCACGAAATGAAGATTTTTTAAAAAAAAAACAATAAAGGAAATATTCCGAGTTTGGGATTTTAAGGGAATTGTGCCCTAACGTATTGGGCCGCGATTTCTTAAATCTTGAATAAATGGATATTCTTTTAATTTTTTTATACGAGTATTCTGACCTAATTCATTTTGGAGGAAATTAGAATGTTGTGCCCTAACGCATTGGGTGTGGCATTTTTGCTTCTCTGAATTGAGAAGGGTCTTAATACGTAACGTTTTAAGTTTTTAAAGATTATATTTTCAAAATTTTCGACCTTAAGACACTAATTAATTAATTAGGTACCAATTTTGGGCGTTACGAGGGTGCTAATCCTTCCTCGTACGTAACTGACTCTCGGACCCGTTTTTTTCTAAAATTCGTAGACCAAAATCATTTTAGGTGATTCAATAACACCTCAATAAAAGATTGGTGTTGACTCCTAATTTTCATTTTTTAAAAAAGTCGAAAACCTAAAATTTTTATTTTTTTCAAAAAAATGGTTTCGACATTACCTATCCACAATTTAGAAAACACATTGTCCTCAATGTGTAGCACTAAAATTAAAATAAGGAAGGCAGTTACCCAGTTGATCGTGATCGTTCCATAGGTTATTGGTGGGTGCTTTATCCTTGTTTATTCCTGGGATATTTTTGATGTACAAGGGTATATATAAAAATAATTATAGAATTATAATTCAAAAATTTAAGGAAGTAGAAATCCCTAATAATAGAAGCTAATTTAATTTTCCTAAATCCATTTATTCTTAAAAAAAAAATTTAAAATCCTACTAAATTAACTAGAAATATTATTCATCATCTTCTTGAAATCCTTTTTTCCTCCTTTTGTTTTTCTTCATAAGAATAAACTGCTTGAATACGTCATCCCCAAGTAGTTTCCTTGTAGGATTCATGGTCCTATCTAACTACTCGATAGGCACTCCTGCTCTTTTACTTAATTATGTAATTAAATGGGGGGAAAATATTCTCTTTCCCAGATTTCTTATGCATTCAACCATATTCTTGTATATCCATGTACCAATACATATTTGCTTCTTTTGGAGTATCCCATATGTTATGATAGCATGGATTGGACTAATCTCAGACATATTTGTTGTAGGTCAAATTCTTGAATAGACAAATTTCATCCACATATTGGCTTTTGGTGTCATTAACTCTTGATTGAATGTTTCAGGTATTGTTTCTCCTGTTCAATATGTCCACATCTCTTTCCCATCCGCTAATAATCTCAATATTTCCTCTATGTCTACATTTTTGAATTCCTTCAGATCTGTTTTCTAAAGATAGTCACAATAATAATGCGGTGCATCATAAAATTGACAAATACTTATCTCAAGGACTGGGACATTGATCCCTCTAACCTTCACAAAAGACCGCATCCCATAGAATGGTCTGGTTGTTTCCCTTTTTTTCAATGCTAGATAAAATTCCTGCACTATAGGAATTATTGTAGGTTCTTCAAACGACAATAAAAAGTTAGTCCATTCTCTTTCTATTGCGTTCTCCCATACGCCTTTATAATTCCGCATTAAAGGATCAAACCCTTGCTCTTGATGAAAGTATACGACTGGAGTTGTTGAAAGTATTTATCCATGTCACTTTCTTAGAATTCAATAGATGGACTTGAAGCGCTTACACTGAAATTTTCCATTTGTTAATATATTTTTGCTAAAATCCATTGTACAATCTTCTACGTCTACAATTTGATATTACTTTCCGATAGTGGTAAAAATAAGAGGATGGATGTGACCTATTTATGCTTTAGAAGAAAAAAATATATATTCAAGACTTAAAATTTATTTCTACTTAGCAAGATGTGAATAAACTAGAAACCTAGTATAATTAAACTACAAAAACATCAGCAATTAGTGTTATTCAAAAAACAGAGTTACGCAGGGGTGTCGCAATGTCAAGAGCAGTTTCCCTGTTCTAAATGTTGTCTGTTGTTACGATTTTTAGTATGGGTGTCGCGATGTGCAGGCCAGATTCTATTATATTTTGGTTGTGTTGTGGAATCAACAATTTGGCCACTTTTTTATTATCGTCCTTTTCGTTTGTCAATATATCCCCTTGTTTCCTCTTGAATCCAATAGTGTATTACATTGCGAAAATTGTTTATCAACTATCATGTTTGTCATTCCCGCAAAATAATGTTTTATTCTTTGGCCATTTACAAGAAAAAAGCTACCCTCCTTTTTCGATCAGCTCTCTTGCCCCATGAGGTGTCACCTGGTGTATAGTGTATGGGCCTGTCCATCTCGATTTAAGCTTGCCAGGGAATAATTTTAATCTCCAGTTGAATAACAGAACTTTCTGTCTAGGTAGAAATTTGTGTTTTTGGATCTTTGCATCATGCCGAAGTTTACTCCTTTCCCTATACATTTTAGTGTTTTCGTAGGCCGTAAAGCGAATTTCTTCCAATTATTGTAGTTAGAATAATCTTTCTTTCTTAGCTAATTCCAGATCCAAATTTAATTTTTTTGATTTTCCAATATGCCACCTTCTCCAATTCAATTGGTAAGTGACAATTCTTTCCGTAAACTAGCTTGTTTGGGGACATACTTAGAGGAGTCTTATATGTTGTTCTGTAAGCCCATCATGCATTATCTAGCTTTGCTACCCAATCCTTTTGACTTGGGTTCACTGTTTTCTTTAAAATATGTTTAATTCAACGGTTAGACACTTCTACTTGCCCATTAGCTTATGGGTGATAGGTTGTTGTCATTCGATATCTTATGCTGTATTTAGCCAAAGTAGTTTCGAACTACTTACTGCAAAAATGAGATTCTTCATCACTAACCAATGCATGGGGTATACCAAGCCTAGCGAATATGTTTTTTCCCAGAAATCTCACTACTAATTTTGTATCATTAGTGGGCAAAGCAACAACCTCGACCCATTTTGAAACATAATCGACAGCTAGAAGAATGTATTGATTCCCAAAAGAACTTTGAAATGGTCCCATGAAATCAATCCTCTAAACGTCAAATATTTCAACCTTGATTATCCATTTTTTGCAGCATTTCGTCCCTTTTCGATATACTCCTAGTTCACTGGCATCTATCACATCCTTGTACGAATTCGTAGGCATCTCTGTTCATAGTTGGCTAATAAAATCCTAATTGTAGCACCTTCTGGGCTGTCCCATTTTCCGTTGAAATGACCCCTGCATAAAGATGTACAGAATCATTGTAAAATTTTGTGTATCTCTTCCTCCGCTACACACCTTCGGACCAATTGATTCGTACATTGTTGAAACACATACGGATCCTACCAAATGTAATTTTTTGATTCGTGAACTATCCCCTTCTTCTATTGCTAGGATACCTGCTGTGGAAAGCCACCTCTTGCAATATAGTTGATGTAATCTACATACTAGGGCGTTATGTGTTTCCTAGGCCTTGTTTGATGGTTGTCTACCCTGAATAATTGCTTATCTGTGAAAGTCTCTTTAATTTCTTTAGTACTTTCTGCTTTTAAGTTATTCTTGATTTTGGATAAATAATCTGCAATTTGATTCTCAGTCCCTTTCTATCTATTATCTATAGATCGAATTCCTGAAGTAGTAACACCCATCTCATCAGCCTGGATTTTGTCTTTTCTCCTTCATGATGTATTTTAATACAAAGTGATTAGTATAAACAAATACTCTGTTTTCCATTAAACAAGGTCAAAATTTTTTGTAAGCAAAACCATTGCCAACATTTCTTTTTCGGTTGTAGTGCAATTGCATTGTGTTGGATTGAGTGTTTTGCTTGCGTAATGAATAGCCATAAATATGTTATTCCTCTTTTGTCCCAAAACTGTGCCTACCGCATAGTCACTAGCATCACACATAGCAATAAAAGGTTCTAACCAATTCAGGGTAATGATTAATGTTGCAGATATGAGTTTCTCTTTTATTACCTCGAAGACTTTGACGTAGTTTCAGTCAAATATAAAAGGTGTCTCCTTTTGAAGAAGTTGATCCAATGGTTTAGAGAGATGAGCAAAATCTTTTCTAAATCTCCGGTAGAATCTAGCCTGGCCCAAGAAATTTCAAACACCCTGGACATTCGTTGGATTAGCGAGGTTTCTTATAACCTCAATTTTGGCTTTGTCGACTTCCATACCTTTCCTTGAGATTTGATGTCCTAGTACTGATCCTTCTTTCACCATGAAATGGCATTTTTCCTAGTTAAGTACTGTAACAACCCGAATTTGGGGCTAGCCGGAATAGTGGTTTCGGGACCACAAATTTGACGAGAAAAAAATTATTTTCATTATATTCTTATGGTATACGATTTCACAAAATGATTTCGTGAAAATTTCGTTCGAAAATTTTGACGTTTGGGCAGTCAATTTAGTCAAAAGGACTAAATTGTAAAAAGTGCAAAAGTTGAGTTCTATATGTTAGAGGTGTCCAATTGTTATGAAATTTTACAATGGAGGTCCTTATATGGTATTTAGACCATTGGTTAAGTTTGTGGAAAACAATGGGTATGGTTAGGCATGTTTCCAAAGTTTTTCATTAAGGGCATTTTGGTCATTTAGTTATTAAAATGAATTAAAAACAAAATTAAAAACTAATTTTTGTCCATCTTCAACCCCTAGGCCAAAAATTGCATGGAGAAACCATGGCTAGGGTTTTTCAAGCTTCCAAGCTCGATTGTAAGTCCGTTCTATCCCCGTTTTTAATGATTTTTACGTTTTTGAAATCTTGGTAACAAGATTTACCTATTTTTACCATTGTTTTGAACTAGGCTTTGTTTTTAAAAATTTACCCATGAATTATATGCATGTATTTTGATGTTTTATGGAAGAATATGAATGTTTGGAGTGTGATAAACGATTTGTACTAAGTAATTTTCGATGAAAATGCCTAAAAGGATTAATTTGTAAAAGTTATACAATATGTCACAAATGTGTGAATAAGTGAGTATTGTGGATTGCTATAGTTATGAAAATAGTTCAGCTAGGCCTAAAATGCAAGGAAATTAAATAAAAATTATTTTACGAGCCTAGGGGCAAAATTGTAATTTTGTGAAACTTTAGGGGCAAAAACGTAATTTTTCCAAAGTATGTTTTTGTACTGGAATGAGTAGTTTGAAGGTTATATAAGTTAAATGTATTGTTATAAATCAAGAAAGACGAGAAGTTGAAATTGATCGATAAAAAGAAGAGTGAGAAAAAGTTAAAATTTCCCGAATGAACCTTTGGAATAAAAAGAGATATGAATGAAGTGACAGAAATGATCACATGTATAGCACAGATTGTGTGTAGGCCACTATGTAAAAGTGAAAATGATGGTCACGTGTGTAGTACTATGTGCAGGCTACTACGTGTACCGGAATGATAGGTCGCATATGTAGTACTATGTGCAGGCTACTACGTGTACCGGATGGTAATGGTCACATGTGTAGTACTATGTGCAGGGTACTATGTGAAACGAACATCACTGATCAGTAAGGTGGTTGCTATGTGCTGATTCCACCGGACATTATTGATTAATAAGATGGTTGCTATGTGATGAATCCACCGAGTATCTGTTATTATTCCGAAGTGTTCATTGGTAAATTGACTAAGTTTAATTGAATAATGAATATAGGTGTGGAGTTGAATTGAATATCTACTTAGAAATGGAAAAGTGAATTTTGAATTGAATTGTGATTGAAAGTGAAAAAGTGAAATTATGAAAGAGTACATTTAGCAATAAAACAGTTTAGACAACAACAGTTGTGTAACTTTGAAAAATCACCAAAAATTATGGAGATTCAATTAGAGGCTAAATAATATATGAACTTGAATCTTAATGAGTGTATTTTCTCATAAAAGAAACAAATCAAGCAAAAGAGTTATATATTTTGAGATATTTGAAGTTTAGTTAGACAGAGTCAGAATGAGTTCGAAATCCCTTATTCTGACTTTGAAAAATTGTCAAAAATTGTAAAAAATAATTATGGAATAAAGTTTATATTTTTAGAATCCTTAGTGAATTTATTTTCAAAAGAAACAAACAAAAACAATATCTGAATTTTGTACAATGAGATAATTAATTTTTAGTGAAGAGAGGTCAGAACTATCGAGCAGTGAAATAGGGGAACTTTAAAGAATAAACTGTACTATTTTGATAAACCAAAAATTCTGAAAATTTTATGGTAAGAGGATATGTGAATATAGTTTCATGAAAATTTTATGGATCTGAATTTGGAGTTCTGTAGCTCCAGGTAAAAATAATTTAGTGACTCTAACTCGAATAGACAACTTTGAATATACATGTGAGTGAATAGTGAAATTGTAGTTAATGTTGTCTAAGTGTGTTATACACATTAAGGATGTGTAATGGAGAGGAGGAGGAGGAAAATTGGAAGAACATATGAATGATTTGTGTGTAATTGGTCATATGCTCCATTATAATCGATAAACGATTAAAAAGAAATGATGTTTATAATTGTGCATTATTAGTTATAGTTAAAGTTCATGTGAGAAAATAAAGTTTCATAGTATGTGTATGTGGTATACTTGGTATATGATTTGGTATATAGCAATGTTAGAAATGGTTTATGAATTAACTCATGTTGATAAGTTTGATGCATAAATAAATGTGGTGCTTATCCATGCTTATAATGCTTATACTATATGTTTATTTGGCTAGCATGTTTGGTGTGTATGCTTTGGCTTTGGCCAAGTTGTGGCCTGATTACGCCACATTAAATTTATAAAATTATGCATTGGGATGGTAAATGTCTAGATGAAAATATTCTTGTGATCATAAAAGGGTGGTAAGGTTTAAAGTTTGTAATCTTTATTAAAATGGTTTATCATGTGGTTAGTCTTCAAAAAGGCTAGCTTGCGACTACGGTTTAGTGTAATGTTTATATCTTGTGTGATATGCATAGGAAACGAGAGTGAAAAGGAAATGAAATACTAGGTTCATGCTTGAAGTGTAAAATGATGGAAAAAGGGGACGCTAAATTAAACGATAAATATGTATTAGTATTGAACTTAATGAAATTGAATTGTACGTGAATTAAATAGAAATTGCAAATGATATGATTTGAATTAAATGAATTATTGTGGTATTGAAATGTATATTGGATTGATAAATTGAATTGAATCGTGAAAATGAGAATCGTGAATTAAATGAAATGGAAATGAAGTATTGAATTGCATGAGTATGTTTTGGGTCTTAGAAGCCCTATTTGTTACAAATATAGTATTTTGAAGTTATAACGTGAAAATTTATAAAAACATGTTAAAAATTTGAAGAGTTTAAATTTGAATGAAATTTTATAACTTGGTTTAACATATTTATAAGTGTATGCATTCTGGTAATGCCTCGTACCCTATTTCGGCGTTGAATACGAGTAAGGGGTGTTACAATGTGACATCGCCAGATTCGGTCATAACGTTTAGACCGGATTTGGGCTGTTACAAGTACTACATTAGTCTCTTCACATCTTTTTAAAACTTTTTCAAGGTTACCAAAGCATTCTTAAAAAAATTCTTTGTAAACTGAGAAGTCATCCATGAACATATCTAACCCCCCTCTAACATATTAGCGAAGATAGCTGTCATGCTTCTTATAAAAGTTGCTGGAGTGTTGCATAAACGGAATGACATTCTTTTAAAAGCATAAGTGCCAAAAGGGCACGTGAAAGTAGTTTTGTCTTGGTCATCTGGGTGTATTGGGATTCGATGGTACCTGAGTACCCATCAAGAAAACAATAGTAATCTTTGTCTGCTAATCAATCAAGCATTTTATCAATAAAGGGCAGTGTGAAATGCTTTTATTTTGTTGCATCATTGAATTTTCGATAATTAATACATATTCTCTAAGAAGTAACTATTCTTGTCAGAATTAACTTATTTTTATCATTCTCGACTACTGTGAGACCTCCCTTCTTTGGAACACACTGTGTAGGGCTAACCCATTCACTACCAGAAATGGTGTAAACAATACTTGCGTTTAGTTATTTAAGCAATTCCTTCTTTACCACCTCTTTCGTAGCTAGATTAAGTATGCTGAGCATCAACTACATGCTTTCTTCTTTCTTCTAATATGACCTTATGATGACATAATTCAAGATTAATTCCTTTGATGTCAGCAATCATCCATCCTATAACTTTTTTATGCATTTTAACGACACTCAATAGAGCCTCCTCTTGATTTGCATCTAAGCCCGCAGTAATAATAACCGACAGAGTATTTTGTTCCCTTAGATATCGATATTTTAAATGCTGGTGTGGTGGCTACAATTCTAACTCGGGAAGTTTGATAACAGATGGCACCATTTTTGTTGAGTTCGGGACAATTTGTTTCGGCTGGCCCTTGCTCTGCCTCCACCAATCAAGTTGGGATATTCTGTGACCATTCTTTTGTTTAGCACCATCCCACTCTTCTTTTGCTTTGTAATCAGTTAATTCTTCTACAATTAACTCCAACTGGTTGCATTCTTGTTCTTTTTTTCCAACTTGTTCCAATTACCCAATTTCCACTTCACGATATTCCTCCTAAATGGATTCATTAGTGTTGAAATTTTCCAATATTTCCATTACTTCCTTCTGCGTTTTTTTCCAAGTGCTTCCCCCTACCATAATATTGAATTTTTGTCTATTTTGATTATCCAACCCATAGTAAAAATGTTGAATTTCAACTGCGAAGTGTATACCCCCTCCTAATATGGATTTGAGGATTGTCTTAAACCCTCCCATGCCTGCCTTAATGTTTCAGTGGTACTTTGCTTGAAATAAAATAATTGTGTGTAAATACTTAGTACCTTGTTCATAGACAATAATCGGCAAAGAAATAGCTACACAATCTCAGTCCAAGTATTAATGGTATCTGGGGAAAGTGCATCTAACCACATTTTTGCCTTCTTATCCAATGCAAATGGAATTAATAATAACTTGATAGTACGTAGTGGAACATCCGCGTAGGTAACAGTACTATATATATGATCAAATATCCGCAGGAATGATTTGGGATCCTTATTTTTATGATCGATGAATATGGTATTATTAGAAATCAATGTTAGTAGAGAAGGATTTAGTTCAAAATTTGAACTATGAATGATGGGACGAGTAATGTTACACCGTAGCCAGTCCACATCAAACAATGTCCCTAGGATTTGCATAATTTTCTTAATAGCTATTTATTGGTAAATGATTCATATGTATAACTTAAAAATTTCCTAATTAGTCTAACTAAAGTGCAAAATTAAAATCAAACTAGTGACGTTGCCTCCCCGGCAATGGCGCCAACAACTTAACCGCCTCTAGACGTACTAACGTCCAGAATGTAAATATTGTAACAAAAGATAAATATAAATGACGCAGTATCCATAAGTATACGGGTCAGGTTGTAATGTAGTTACAACGAAGTAGATGAGGTACTCTGGGGATCATACGCAAAGGAGGCTAGTACTAGATCAATTTCAACATAAACAGCAAAAGATCTAATTAGTACTTGAAATAGGTTATATTATGAAAATTTAAATAATAGGGATTTTGGGGTTTTTTTTTTATAATAATAGTAATGATAAAAAGTAAATAAGTATCAAGAAATTAAAAAGTGAAATTGATTAAATCTAATTATGAGTGATTAGCTCGCTTCGGTAATCTTTATGAATTGTCGCTTTGGGTTCGTTGTCAATCAACTTGTCAATATCCTAGCAGGATCTTCCGACATGTAAAATAGAATAACGAGTCAGCAAAGGCTACTTATTGTCTATCCCCATAGTCTAGACTGATTTGACGTGAAGGTGTTCACAGATAGGCTATACAATTTTGGGTTAATTCCCACCTTATAATTTCCCAGGGTTGTCAAGCCTAGGGTTTAGGTTCTTCCTTTCCCAAGCAGTTGATCCACTGAGTAAACCTACAAGACAATTAATAGATCATACATCCACTCGCTAATCCCCCATAGAGGGATTAGTTTCTCATGGTTTTTGAAAATAATATAAAATCAATATAAAGCGTAAACATGATAATTGAATCGAAAGTATAAAATTTAAGAAAAAGTCTAATTTGTACTACAAAGAAGAATTAATCCATAAAGTTTAATCACATTTACAAACCAGATCTTCTGAGATAAAACAAAGAACAAACTGAAATAAAACTAAAACCTAAGAAAAAGGATTTATTAAACTAAAATAAAAAGAAAGATTCTAAGTTAAGTAATTGGTTTCCATAACATGTGCCGATTGAGCATATTTATTTATAGATTTGAGGTGGCAGTCATCCTTAACCCTGGTTTCCTGACGTTCCCGAGCTTTAAGTTGGATTGTGCAGACCAAAACGCACCTTAGCTCGTATTAATTCCTGTCTAGAGTCTATGATGCGACATATTAGTACCTGTGTCGCGACATAGAAGTTAGTATACTTTTCTGCAAGATGTCTTTAAGGGTATGTCACAACACCCTTAGGCTGTGTCCCAACATTGAAGATAGTCTCAGAATTCCTCCATTTTGGTCCCTATGTTGTGACATTGAATCCTTCGTGTTGCAACATAGTGACCAGTTTTGGTTTAACACGCCTTTTAATGGTCTCATTTACATTCACAAAGTACATTAGCTCTTCCTTAGGCATCATTCGGCCCCTAAGGTTAATAAAATTGTACATTTTATTGAATTTAATTAAACTTACTAAAACATAATTAAAACCTAATGATAATGCTTATTTTCAATCTCTTAAAGTGTAAAAATTAGTTTAATCTTCTACATCGAATTACAGAAGATCAACAAATCATGGACTTATGATTTTAAAGAATCATTAAACCCCTTTCGAGGTGTCACCTCGAAGGACCTATATACTTTCACCATGGTGTCTCTCTATAGAGCCGATAGATAATCATTCCAGGATTCTGCCAAACTCCCTTGAATCCCATAACAATTCGCCCATTCCTCCATTTCACAACTTTACCTATCTTCATCGACACCGTCAAGGCATCTCCTTCCATCCTCTACATAGAATAGACATGCATATCATTCAAGACATTGTACTTATTACTATGTCATACATTACGCCATTGATTACTATGTCAATTCATAATCACTTGACAACCAGTGTATATACTTACATAGTGTTATGTATATTCATTCATTATTTTGATGCACAATCAATGAATTCAACAACTCATAATAGACTCAACACAAATTGTTCAAGCAGTACATTATCATCCATCACCCCAAGGGTAGAGTACATAAAGTAGCTTGAAACTCTTCAACCTCGCCAACTTAGCTTGCCCCAAAGCCAGAGCCTCCTTCGTCCTGGAAACAGCTAAGCACAACAACCCATTCAAGTCAAACCAAAAGTATTTAACTTTAGGACCCAAAAATCCATTACCTTATAGAAGTTTTTCGATTACTTCAGAATTCCTCACCCCCTATTCTCAAATCTACGAATACAGAAAGATAGGAAGGCTTACCATTTTCTCAGATTCTTTACTTCCAAACTTCAAATCTCACGATCACTGCCCCATGCAGAGCTTTCCTTAATTTTCTCTTCCCTGGAGTGACCAAAGAAGACAATGTGAATGGGAAGAAAATATAAATAGAATTGAGAAGAAAATTCCTCTTCTGAATGGGGTCTCTCACCTATATATATAACTCTTCTCATATAGTCACCAAAGTCCCTATTAACCATCCATCTAAAATCATTTTGTCTTCCACTAAGGGACCAGCCGTTTCCAACTTAACTAAACCAGAATTAGATCTTAACTAATTACCAACTTGCCATAAATTTTTTTCCATGCTTTCTAGTAGAGTCCACCAACTCACTATCTATTCAATGAATCCCGACTCCCTTTTAAATTTGGTAGCTCAAAGAAATATGGGTGTGACAAAAATAGTCGCATTTTTATACTCATAACATCAATCTTCAGTGATATAATTGAAATAGTGTCAACATAAATGTTCTAAATTGGTTCAAGCCAATATTAAAAGACCAAAACATAAAATAACAAGGTTCTCTAATACAACAAACCTTAAAACAAGTTTAGACACCTAAGTACATGCCATAGCTACTATAAAAGTAACAAAAGCATCAAAATTTAATTGATTTCACCAAGAATTCTTACAAATGATGTTGCTCACCCATAAAAGAACATGTAACTTGTAAAGCTATCTTTGAATAACATGTAACTTGTGCATAAAATAACCCACATGTTGAGCGTTCCTCAAAATTTAATGGAGCATATCCATTTTCCAGCAAAACTTTATAGTAATGCTAAACTGAAAGCATACTAAGCATAAACTAATTACAATATATTGGCCTCACTTAACATATTATCGAAATAATTTAGAAAATTATGTAAAATTCTTTAAGATCTAAATATTATGCAAATTGAATCCCTAATATTGCATAAATAATTATTTAGGATGTTTGGAATAATATGATTTTAATAAACATAAAAAAAATACCTGATGTGAAATTGGAGTTGGCCATTAGACTTGATAAAGAACACCAAATAAATTGATTTCTCCCTATTGATATTTTCCCTTAATTACAAAAGCCCTAGGTGATGGTGGCTATAATTTTTTTTTTGTGTAACCCTATTAGGTAGAGGGAGGATCATATTTATAATGTTCAATTTTTAATCCAGTACATCCATTTTATTTCAGAAAACTATAATTGAACTCAGAGTGTTAGAACATCATAAAATTCATTCATCAATACAACCAACACCCATTTTATGTACATGTTATTTAAATGACTTTGGTTGTAAGTCTTTAATTAACGAATCTGCAACCCCAAGATCAATTCTGATACGCTCTATCGACACTCTTTGTTTTTGAACTTCCTCTTTAACAAAAAATATTTTAATTCCATATGTTTTGCACCTTTGGGATATTTGTCATTTTTGGAGAAAAATACTTTTTGCAGAATTATCACAATAAATTTTCAATGACTTGGTAATTGTATCGACTACCCCAATCCTGAAATAAAGATTCGTATCCATCATACATGAATAGTACCCTCAAAAGATGCCACAACTTTTGCTTCCATCGTAGATAATGCAATGATAGATTGTTTAGCACTTTTCCATGATATGGCTCCTTGAACAAGAAAAAATAAATAGCAAAAAGTGGACTTTCTACTATCAAGATATCCACCAAAATCTGAAATCGAGTATCCAATCACTACCAACTGATTAGATCTCCTATACATGAGCATATAATTCACTATTCCTTGTAGGTATCGTACAACTTCTTTATGCAGTCTTCCAATGATAAATTCTAGGATTACTTTGATATCTACCAAGCATCCAAACTACAAAGCTGTAACACCCCTAACCCGTATCCGTTGCCGAACTAGGGTTACGGAGCATTACCAGAGTTTTCATTTCAAAACGATCAAAAATTTAAACAATTCAATTCATTTCAATAATCATAGCAAAAAAATCCATAACATGCATGTCGTCCCTTTTACGAGCCTTCAAGGCCCTAAAAACACATTAGAAACAAGACGGGACTAAATCAGAAACTCATAGAATTTTTCAAAAAATAATGAAAATTTTCAACACTGTGGGGGTCACAAGGCCAAGGGGCACACCCGTGTCTTAGGTCGTATGGACATTCAAAGTAGAGATACATGACTATGTCCTAGCTTGTGTCCTTACCCATGTAACTCATTGACTTGGGTTACACGGCTAAGGCACACGCTTGTGTGCCAGGCCGTGTACCCTTCGAAATAACCTCACACGCCCGTGTGCTAGGCCGTGTGCTAGGTCGTGTAACAGCCTGACTTGCAATCCTTTGAAAGCTACAAGGGACACATGGCCGTGTCGCCAGGCCGTGTGTCACACACGGCTGAGACACACACCCATGTCTCTGCTCGTGTGGATGAAAAATAGGCCATTTCCTAGCTATTTTTCTCACTCATTCAAGCATGAACCTACAATCACTTTTGCATATATAAGTAAGCATTCAGATTGCACCAAAACCATGCATAAATAAGCAATCCAATATGGTATATAAGCATACAACCAATATCCTAAAAGTCACCTCAATCACAATAATAAAACATTTAAAAATATAAACACAATTTGGCCAAATGTTCAACTAACTTTTAGCTAAGTTTATACCATAACATACCATTTGATTTACCTATAAAAAACACACCAAATGGTACCAAATGTGCCATTCAACAATTAGCATCAATACACATATATGCCAACCACATTTTCATACTGAAATGACTATTTTCACATCCATCATCTAAACATCACTACAACTAGAATTTTAACCATTATAAGGCCACATACATAAAACAACACATTCATCCATTTCAAACATTCAAAATAGCAAATTGATGAGCCAAAACATATTGGCTAAAACATTAACCAGTTTAAGGCCAAATATTTACATACCAAAACTATTTCCATATCAGTACTAAAAAATCATAAAAACAAGCCAAAAAAATGGCTACCACATCAACCAAAATACCTATACATTCCATTATAACCAAGACTTAAAAACATCAAAATCTATTGATATAGCTGATGGATAGTGTGATAGGTCTCTGACGACTTTCCAACCTGAACGAGCTTCTGATTAACTGCAAACACAGAAAAATGAACACAAGGTAAGCATGTTATGCTTAGTAAGGTCGTAAGAAATATAGTCTAAGCTTATCAATACATCACCAAATCTCAAAGCATATATATAAATCAATCCAACATGATAATAGCTAAAACATAAGCTTAGGTATATGAATTTATGCTCTTTATGTCACAAAAGTACACACTTCCTACCTTCCATCATAATAAGGTAAATTACATTGAAAGCTCTTACCAAAACTCACACGAAGTAATAACACGATGATTGGCACATCCCTTTCCATAATTCGATAGCCAAAGCTATCCCTTTTCATGATTCGGTAGCCGAAACTATCCCATTCCATAATTTTGATGGTCGTCACCATCCCTTTTCATTGTTGATGGTCGTCACCATCCCTTTTCATAATTTGATAGCCGAGGCTATCCCTTTTCATAATTTTGATGCTCATCACCATCCCTTTTCATTGTTGATGGTCGTAACCATCCCTTTTCATAGCTCGATAGTCGGAGCTATCCCTTTTCATTAGTCGATAATTGTTGACAAGACGTTGGGTTTTTCCTTTGAGGAAGAATTTGGTATTATACAATAATAGCATTCAAATCATAAATTTAAAATGCTATTTGAACATACAAACTTATCTCGATGATAAACATAGAAATGGAGTCGACTAATCTGAAGCTTTCTCTTTGCCTCGATATAGAGCCGTACGTGGTCTATCTTGATCTAAATGAATAAATTTGATCAATTTAATAACTATTTTATTCAATTCAACCCAAATTCACATTTTAGCAAATTTATAATTTTGACCCTATACTTTTGATTTCTTTTCAATTTAGTCCCTAACTCATAAAAATGGAAATCCATGCAATTTAACTTCAACCCATCATAGCCGAATATCATATAGGTCCCTAGCAAGCCCTATATTTAATTTATTTCACAATTTCACCATTTATAATTTTCTATTTTTCAATTTAATCCCTATTTGACAATTTCATCAAAATCACTTAACAAAAGTTGTTTATCTAGCAACAGCTAACCATTTTCTTCCATAAAACATAAAAAACATATACACATTCATTCATGGAAAAATTTTAATAGTTTAAAAGTTTCACGAATTAGTCCCCAAGCTAGCTAGATTAAGCTACAATAATCCCGAAAACATAAAAATCATTAAAAATGAAACTAAAATAAATACCGCACAAGGAAGGCGAAGTTGCCGAAATTGAAAGCTCTTAAATGGCTTATTCTTAGCCCTAGTTTCGGTGGAGAATGAATGAAGAAAGATGATAATGTAATTTGTTTTTTTTACTTAACATTATTTAACTAATTACCATTATATCCTTTTAAAACATTAAAATTTTCACTAATACCAAGCCATCATATTCCACTATCAATATTTATGGTCTAATTATGATATAGGGACTCAAAATTTAAGGTTATATAGCTATTTAATACCTTTAGTTACTAGAACTTAACTTTTGTAGTTTATGCGTTTAGTCCTTTTATCAAACTAAGCATAAAGCGGTAAAATTTCTTAACGAAATTTTTATACATTACTACTATCATGCTATAGAAAATAAAATAATAATAAAATAAATATATTGACGTTGAATTTGTGGTCCCAAAACCTCTGTTTCGATTTCACTAAAAAAGGATGTTACAAAAGCTAACATCTATTCATATATTAAACTACCCAAAACAAAAGCATAAGGACTAAATTGATGAATTAGGCTTGAATTTGACAGTTAATAAGCTTAGATCATAATAAGGACTAAATTAGAAATCTATTTTAGCTTGTTAGATAACTTTGTAACACTAGAGACTAGATTGAATAAATTGAAAAATGTTATAAGATTATGATTTAGATGAAAAGTATAGGGTCCCTAATGAAAGAATGTGAAATTAGATATTGAAAAATATGTGTATCTCGAGTATAAGGACTAATGAATAAAATGTGAACTATGATTGGCTATGTATTTGAATGTTAATTAGATGTAAAATGAAGTTTCTATTATTGAATTATCGAACGTACCTAAAGATGATGCCAAACCGTCATAAGAGAAGGGAAAAACAAGAGTCGTAGACAAGTAACAAAAGCTTTGGTTTGTACTTTTATGATTCGAGATAATTCCACTTATATACATACATATGGTTTTTTTTTGCATATTAATTGTTAAGGTAAGACTATTACTTGTCTTGAATTGAATTATGTGATGGTATTGAACATCAAGATTGTGAATTGGTTTCAGCATAATAGAAACCAATATGATACAAATTGTTAAATGACATGTTATATGTGATATAAATTGTTGATGATTATGGGATGGAATTATGATATTGAATTGGTTTATAGCGTGTAATTGAAATATTGGTTGCCTTGTTAGCTGTTTGGGCAGAGCCAAATATAGTTAGCATGCCATAAGATTAGGTATAATGGTAAAAATCATCGTTGCCGGGCAACCTGAGGTGGTAGAATGTGTTAGGAAATGTGCCTATATTGTAGTAAGCATGTAACTATTTTCTATTTATTTGAACAATGAATAAATAAATAAAGTTAATTTCACATTTTACTATTATGTCTTTTGTATTTCTGTCTTTTATATTTTGCATGCATAGAAAAATTGTGACAAGCAAATATTAGCTCATTGATTGTCTAAATTCAAATTGAAGATAAGTGGCATTGTAAGAACATTTACATTGCGAGAAAGACAACTTACTTTAGTAGATAATCTAAATAAGTCCTTAATCCCGTAAAATAATTGAAGTGAGAATTTGATTCAAATACTGAGAAAGATTATTATGTCGTATACAAATCCAATTGGGGAGATGGCTAGTCTTGGGTACCAGAGCAGTTGACTCCACGGGTAGAGACATAGATGTATTCATTTGTAGAATGATACATTAGACTAGACCCAAGATGAATTAATTTTGAATCCATTTGTGAATTAATTCACTTGTGACGTTCATGGTGTAATTTACCTAAATCCCAAGTTAGTTACTAACCATGCGTATGCCAATGAGAGGATATCATGCTCTAAAGATGATTGAGCCCATAACCGTTATGTTGGGTACATGACTTGTGTATGGCATGGCTTTACTAGCAATACTCGAATTCGTAGCTCAATTAAAGAGTTAATGATATCCTCTCATTGGGATTGTGTGGATTGATAAGTATGAAATGTGGCCACGAGTTGCTTGTTCTTGAGCAAACTTTATCATAGTCATTTGTTGACAGTGATCATATTAATCATGAAGAAGACACAATTGTCACAATAAGATAAAATAAGATTGTATTAAGTTTAACACACACATGACGAGGTCCTTTGACAAAACAATTGGATGAATTGTTATTGTAAAGAGTATACAATAAGGAGTTTTCAATCATGGTACTTATTGTGAACTGACTCCATGGTTAAGTAATTGTGAATTATCGGAATGTTGCTTCTAGAAATGATTGCAATTACTAGAGCCTAATTGTATATGTCCGATTGGTTCCACCGCTAGCTCAACAAAAGCTCAATTGGACTGAATTTGAATTAGAAGAAAATTCTACAACTTTAGAAATAATTTAATTGAGTCGATTTACTCGATGTGGAATTAAATTAGGTGGTCGTAAGAATTGTTTAACTAGAGAATTTGATTAAAGAATTTTCTTGAAAAATTAATTTGGAAACTCTAAGTGATTTTTGGAAAAATTTATTTTGGTCAAGTAAAATTAAATCAATCAAATTGATGAAAATTAATATGATATTTTTGGAAATTAATTTTATAGCAAAACAATTGGCCCAATGGGTAATTAATCTTGAAAATTAGACCTGAGATTGTAAATTGGGCCTGGGAGCCCAAAACCGAGAGCCAAACCAAAATATTGGCCAAATCGAGCTCGGTATGTGAAATCGGGCTGACGGTCAAACCGGTGGCTAGATCGAACCAGTCAGGTTGTCACTAACCTAGACCGAACTGACTTGAGGTGCCATAATGGTGTGACACCTGCATCATCGGACATGACGGTGTCAGCGACAGCGACAGCAGCGACTCGGTGGCGGTTAGTTTTCGGTGGTTGAGTTGTGGAAGAATTACACTTCTACTGGGACTATACCAGAAAATTTGGTTTCATATTAACTATTCTAAACATAATATTATTTTAATAGTTTTATATAAAATTTAATATAATACTTATCTTAATAGTATTTTATTAATTTAATATTAAAGTGATTATCTTAATATTAAATTTAATTTAATGTTTATCTTGTAGATAAATATTCTATTATTTTAGTAAGATTTAATATTAAAGTGATTAAGTTTAATCATAGTTGACTCTCTATACTCTCCATATATAAAGAGAGCATTGGGTTATTATTTTACACACACATGAATTCAAGAGAAAGTTGTAGAGAGAAAATTCTCTAAAAAGATTATTTCATAAAATTTCTAAAGATATTTTTTTGATTTACATCTTGACCTAAAAGTTTAGAGAAATTATAAAATTACCCTACTACTAATTTTTGTGAAAAATTTTATGATTCGAAGCGAGCCCATACTCGGCAAATGTGAGCTTGAGGATAGCAGAGAAGACTACTCGGTCGAAGCGCTCATCCTAGACGAATCGAAAAGGTACAATTTTGATTAAGTGTTTATTACTTTAGATATCACAACCAAGATCATGTTTGGAAAAAAAATTAAAACTTTGTTTTCCCTAAATTTATTTTTTGTTGTGTTTTCCAAACCTATTTTTCCCAACAGAATGTACATATTCTGGTAGTCATCGTTGTCGGGAAACCTTAGATGACTGAGTAAATAGACTATAAAAGCCATCGTTGTCGAGATTCGCATGATATCGACTCACTAACCCTACTACAAAATAGATATATCGATGTGTGCTCAACATAACATACATGAGACTTCTTATTGCAGAAGCATAAGGAACCTTTCTCATGTTTTCTCTTTCTTCTACTATCTTAGGACAATCCTGCAAAGAAAGATGAAATCCTGATATAGAAGGTTGAGTTCCCTTCTTAGAATCGATCATTGAATAACGTTTCAATATCTTATCTATGTATGAAACTTGTGATAATGCTATCACTTTGTTCTTTCGATCCCTTAGGAGTCGAATACCTAGAAAAAAATAGCCTCTCCCAAGTTCTTCATGCTAAACTATTGAATTAAAGACAACTTAATCGATGATAATGTCCCTACATCATTTCCAATAAGTAGAATGTCATCGACATATAGAATGAGAAAGACCACCTTTCCATCCTCAATACGCTTATAAACACAATGTTCATCTACGCTTTGCTCAAATCTAAAAGTTTTAATTGCTTGATTAAATATTCGATTCCATGAACGAGATGCTTGCTTAAGTCCATATATGGAACTAAGAAGTTTACAAACTTTAGGCTCATTTGCTTAAGCTATATTTACGGTGGGTTACATTATATAGATGCTTTCTTCAAGACAACCATTCAAGAATGTCGTCTTGACATCCATTTTCCTGATTTCATAATCGAGAGCCACCGTAATGGATGACAATATGCAGATTGACTTGAGCATAGTAACCAAAGAGAATGTTTCTTCATAATCGATACCTTCTTTCTGAGTATAACCTTTTACTACAAGTCTAGCCTTATAAGTTTCCACTTTTCCATCTGCATTTCTTTTCTTCTTGTAAACCCACATACACCCTATGAGTTTTATCCCTATTGGTAAGTCTATAAGTTCCCACATTGAGTTGGAATTCATAAAATCCATCTCAACTTTCATAGCTATTTCCATGAGCTTATTATCAACACTCTACATCACTTCATCAAATGTGAGTGGGTCATCATCTTCCTATTCATCAGACTCAGTGTTTAAAACACTTCTGCCAGATTGGAAGAACGCAGGCCTATGAGAGACCCTCCCACTACGACAATGCATTTGTAACAGCCTATGCCTAACCTGAGCATCGAGTCTGAGTATCAAGTGTTACAAATAAACTAGATAACTTAACACGATCTCTATCCTGTTACTTACAGATTTAATCAATACTAAATTGTACATCCACTATGACTAGTCAACCCCTACTCATTTCCATAGATAACAATAGATTCTAAATTTAAAATTTAAGTATATTTTGTACCATACAAGTACTTAGTCACTACAATCATTCTACCTTATTAAGTATGAATAATTAATTACATTAACTTGAGAATCAATAATGACACTAAAGCAATTTCCCTTGAGGCGTAGCCTCTAAGGGTACCCCTCTATATACGTTATACGTTTACACTGCCATTTGCACGAGCCTGGAAGAGTCTGGCTTGGTGCCTCCATACAACCCTTGAGCCATCGCTTGACTCTGCATACAAGGCAGCTCAATCGTAAGTTTGGATAAACTTAATGAGATTCTATAAGGCGTTAGACATAAAAGAATCTAAGTTTTTAAATGATAAGAATAGAAGTACATAATCAAAAGTCCTTGGTTGTTCTAGGTGATTTAGTGGTTTGGCTGACGTGGCCAACACCATATCTTCTAAGATTGCATATCATATCTAAGATTGCATATATCATATCTAAGATTGCATATCATATCTAAGATTGCATATCCTTGAAGATTATGTTTCCATAAGCTTGTAGATGGACCTTCAACCTTTTCAAGTAATGGGCCATTCCGATCGGGCCAAATGATATTACTGGACTTAGACTTTGTTTTATTATTTTGGGTTTTTTTTATGAGCCCGGGCTAAAATTGGGTATTACAATAGAATCTTATATTTAATCGTTAAATTAGAGGTAATATGATGTTTTGTTTGATGTCTTTATTATTGAATCATGAAATTATAATAGTATGAAAACTAAATTAGAAGATTAAATTGAGTAGAACGTAGGAATGAGTACTTTCGTTCAGTGATATGTGATGAATTGACGAAAAAGACCATGGTTGGACCATGGCAACATGTGATATCTGATTTCTGTATAAGACCATATCCGGGATATGGCATCGGTGTGATATGTGCTATTGTGTAAGACCATAGCTGGGCTATGGCATCAATATGTAAATATGTGTAAGACCATAGTTGGACTATTGCATAAAGAAAACGAAGTACTCAATTCTGTAAGACGTTCTCTAATTGAATAAATTTCGGTAAGTAAAATGGAAGATAAGTATTGGAATTTAATTAGATATTAATATTGAGCTCGAATAAGTAAATTCATTGTGTGAAATTGTGGGTGACAGAAAATATTCATAATAAATATTCAACCAAAATCTTACAAATTTCATTGTAACATTTTACTGATATAGGGGGTGAGTGTAGTAAAGCCTCAAATTTATCTTACACATAAATGCGCATAACACATACTATCACAAATATCTAATTCATTACTAATTTCACATTCTCAAAGCATTTAATGAACATTTGCTTTGAATCACTTTTGTTCTCAACACATAATTCATATGCCAACTCAAATCACTAATTCACAATCGAAATTTCTAAATAGCATCATAATCCAAATATCATAACTAATGTGCTCATATAATTATAATATTTATCAATAACAAAATGTTATACTCTTTGATCCATACCTTTATGAGTTTCAACTCATAATCAATACATTTTCACTCAAACATTTAAGTGTTTACTTCTATACTATCAGAATTTACTCAGTTGAAAAACATATTTGTCTCATCAAGATAATTTTCGTCATAAAACAATAGTGATAAGGGGGTGATGGTGAGGTCATAAAGCTTCTAACTTGCTCTCATAGATACATATATATATGACTTTGCATTCATCATCAATGTAATATCATCATAACCACGTAGTTCATTCCAAGCAAATTAACACAAATAAATTGACCATCTGGATGCTTCAAATTAACTTGCTTCCTTCGGCAACTCACTATTGCATCATGCTCAGACAACCAATCCATTCCCAAAATGATATCAAAATCATCAAAATTTAACAGCAATAAACTAGCGGGAAAATTGTAACCCCTAATTTTTAGTGGACACGATCTACACATTTGATTAACTAAAACACACTAACCTAGGGGGTTTGTAACTTTGACAGTATATTCAGTGAACTCAATAGGTAATTTCTTTTTTTCTAAAAATGTAGTGTATATATACGAGTGAGTTGATCCAAGATCAATCAATGCATAGAGTTATTATCAAAGAGAGAAAAAGTACCCACAATAATGTCTGGGGAAGTAGCTTCCTCACGAGCTCTCATTGCATAGGCTCTAGCTGGTGTTCTCGCTTCAACTGTTCATTCATCTCGATATTTTTCCCTCGATCAGGAGTAGTATTCCCGGCATTTCCTTATTGTCTACCTCTTTGAGAAGTTTCTTCAAGCTTGTTTGATTTATTACAAAAATCATTTTGCTTCTTCAGGCAATCACGAAGGAAATGGTCAGTAGACCCACAATGGAAACAAGCTCTCAACTTTGATCGACACTCTCCAAAATGTCTTTTATTGCATTCATCACAAACAGGAATGTTTCTCTCAACATTTCTTACACTTCCAACACTTCGAACAAGAACCAGTAAGTTTATAAAACTTAGTAAAGACATAGTATATCATTTAATCTAATACATTTAAAAACATTTCATATTCTTTTTTATTTCAGGTTTACTAGAGAAAAATCGAGGCACATAAATGAATTTAGGGGTACAGAAAAACAAACAGGAGCATGTATGTGCAATCAGGGATATCGAAGTACAAACAGGTGCACGTATGTGCAATCAGGGGTACCAAAGTACAAACAGGGACACGTATGTGCAATCGTTCAATTATTAAATATAGACATTTAATTAAAGAACTTTAAATGTGAAAATACAAGTAGAAATTCATTACATATTGAAACATTATGAACTTACCTAATATTCAATTCTAAACAACACGCAGGGGCTAGTCCGCTATATTCCCTTTTCCTCGGTTATTGTCTTTTTATCCAAATTTTGATCTATATAATAATTAAATACAATACATTAATTTCATACGTATTTCACATTCCATTCAATGTATATGACCCTCAACTTTCCATTAATTACACATTTTCCCTAAAATTTTATAACTTTTGCAATTTAGTCCTTTAACCCGATATTCGTCAAATTTGTCCATTTTCTAAGAATCTAATTGCAATCAAATACACTAGGATCTTTAACAGTCCCTATTATTCATCAAAATCACTACCAAGCCTTGAAATTTTGACATTTAAACAATTTAATCCTTAAACCAAATATCCCAACCTAAGTTTCAAACATATAATTATCATAAAAAACATTCAAGATTCATCACTGGAAACTTCCAAAATTTTTAACAAATTAAAAAATGAAAGTAAGAGTTAGCTAGGCTTAGTTGCAACGATCACAAAAACATAAAAATTACAAAAAATAGAGCAAAAATGAGCTCGAAGAGAAACATCAATTTTTCAGGGGCAAGGATCTAGGGTAAGTTAATGGAAATAAATAAGTTGGAACAACTTTGTAAGTCTATTTGTGATATAGAAATCGAAAGGATCTGATTCCAAGTATTTTTAGATCAAAATTAAAAGTTGTTGGAATTGGTAAAAATCTTTCGGTCAAAAGTGTATCATGCGGGAATTAGTCGTTCATATGATTCTTTGATAGAAAAAAAGAGAGAAAAAAGGGATGTTGCTACCATTTTTGAAATGATTAGATATCGTCAATGGAATGTCTAGATTAAAATGATTAAATATCGCCCAATGATTCAAGGCAAAGATAAAAGATCCTAGAACAAGGAAATACCCTTTTCTATTTTCTCAACAACTAGATTAAAATGAAGAATCGAAATAGATTCTAAGCGAGACAAACAAAAAATGGGTTAGAGACTACTCCGTAAAAGAATGCCTAAGGATTATTTTTTTGAGCATTTTGAGAGTTATTTGAATTGAGTTATGAGAGTACGAATGCTTTTTTCTTCTTTGTTTTCTCAAAAAAAAAAGACGAGGTTAAGTGTTTAATTGATTTGTTGGTTTATGGATCTTTTTGACATTCTAATTCCATATATAGAAATAACTTTTAATTAATCATTTTTTCTCTAGTCGTACGAGGAGAAAACTTCTTATACGTTTCTAGGGGTATTATTTAACTACATCTATCCCAATGAGCCGTTTAACGAATCATTGCAATTATTGTTCGATCCCGAAGAGAGGGAAGAGATCTTCGAAAAGTGAGTTTTTATGATCCGATAAATAATCAAACCTATTTCAATGTTCCTGCCATTCTCCATTTCCTTGAAAAATCAGCTCAACCCACAGCAATTGTTCATGATATTTTAAAGAAGGCGGGGGTTTTTGCAGAACTTAGTCTTAATCAAAAAAAATTCAATTAATGAAATCCAGAAAAGAGGGTGTGGATGATTCATATCTAGCATTGTATAAATTTTTCTTTATTCTTTCCCTCCTCTTTTGGTCTATTCAGACTTTTATTTTTAAAAAAATTATTATTCGTATTTCTTATTGCCTTGCTACTATAGAATATTGCTACTATAAAATATAGAATACCGTGTTCTATAACAATAAAACCCGATTTTATTGAGCCAATTTTATTGATAGAAAATAGAAAGAAAAGATCAAGTGAATAAATGATGCAATTGCATTTAAACATTTACAAAACAACATAAGATAAGATAAAATAATGATAAAATAACATATAACATATAAAAAGAGAAAATATTAATAATAACTAATAAAAAATAAAAAATGAATTCTTTTTTTCATTGAATTTTTGTAGTATTTTTATATTCTTTATTCTTTTCTCAACTCTAAACATTTATATTCAAAATTTACAATCATATTGGCGAGAGTGTATCAAACAAATATAATTTGATCATAGATAAATAGATTCAATTATCCTCGTTTGGCACTTCACTTCATTCAAATAATGGGTTCTTTCTTTGAATTTGTTATGATACAATATGTTTTTTTATTGTAATTGTATTGAAACCAAAAAAATGGATAACAATGGAGTGAATAAGACAGGAGGCGGTCCGCAAATTTTCACTTATTCTATTTCTATTTCTATGGTTTTATTTGAGAATTTCGTGTCTTTCTTTATTCCAATTTTTGTAAATTCGTGTTTTGATTGCCTAGTGCAATTCCATTTTGTTTTTCCGATTGTATCTACATATTCTAATTTTTTTTGGGTTGCTAAGTCAACGGTAGAGTACTCGGCTTTTAAGTGCGACTAGCATCTTTTACACATTTGTATGAAGAAAGGGATTTGTTTAGACCATTGGTAGAGTTTGTAAGACCACACTGATCCTGAAAGGAGTGGATGGAAAAAAGAGCATGTCGTAGCAATGGAGAATTCTAAGAATCATTTTTTTCAGATCATTCCAAAAAAAACCGCTTTTTGAATTTTTGGTGTGAAACAAAAAGAATGAATTGAATTCAAAGTTGGGTCCGATGAATAAATGGATAGAGCTCTACGACCCCAATTATAGGAAAACAAAAAGTAACGAGCTTCTATTCTCAATTTGAATGATTACCTGATCTAATTAAATGTTAAAAAGAAATTAGTGCCTAATGTGGTAAAGGTTTTTCTCATGAGTAAATTTTGATTTTTTTAGGAGTCATTATTATTAGGCATTCCCTTTATGGGTTAGCCAAAATCCAGTTTTTGGACAAAACAATAATTTGTTTTCTCAAATGATAGCGGCAGGGTTTGCAGTCATTGTGGAAATTCCATTTTCCTTACGATTAATATCTTACTTACAAGGGGCAGAAGTCGCAAAATCTCGTAATTTACAATCAATTCATTCAATATTTCCTTTTTTAGAGGACAAATTCTCACACTTAAATTATGTGTTAGTGGCACTAATACCTCATCCTATCCATCTAGATATCTTAGTTGAAGCCCTTCGCTACTTGGTAAAAGATGCTTCTTCTTTACATTTATTACGGTTCTCTCTGTACAATTATTGTAATTTGAAGAGTTTTATTACTTCAAAGAAATCTATTTCAATTTTTAATCCAAGATTATTCTTGTTCCTGTATAATTCTCATACATGTGAATATGAATCCATTTTTATTTTTCTCCATAATTAATCTTCTCATTTACGATCAACATCTCTGGAGTCTTTCCTGAATGAATTTTTTCTATGGAAAAATAAAGTATCTTGGCAAAGTCTTTTATAATGATTTTTGGAACAACCTATGGTTGTTCAAAGACCCTTTCATACATTTTAATAGGTATCAAGAAAAGTCAATTTTGGCCTCAAAGGATACGTCTCTTCTGATCAATAAGTGGAAATATTCCTTTGTCGATTTATGGCAATATTATTTTTACTTTTGGTCTCAATCAGGAAGAGTCCGTATAGATCAATTATCTAAATATTCTCTCGACTTTCTGGGCTATCTTTCAAGTGTGCAATTAAATCCTTCAGTGGTACGGAGTCAAATGCAAGAAAATTCATTTCTAATAGATAATGCTGTGAAGACGTTGGATACAAGAATTCCAATTACTTCGCTCATTGGATCATTGTCTAAGGTGAAATTTTGTAACACATTAAGGCACCCTATTAGTAAGCCAACGTGGGTCGATTCCCCCAATTTTGATTTTATTGACCGATTTGTGCGTATATCCAGAAATCTTTCTCCTTATCACAGTGGATCTTCAAAAAAAAATTTTGTATCGAATAAAATATATACTTCGGTTTTCTTGTGTTAAAACTTTGGCTCGTAAACACAAAAGTACTATTCGTACATTTTTAAAAAAATTAGGTTCGGAATTTTTGGAAGAATTCTTTACTGAAACGGAATAAGAACATTTTTTCTTTGATCTTTCCAAGAGGTTTTCTGCTTTGCGAAAGTTCTATAGGGGATGAATTTGGTATTTGGATATTATTTGTATCAATGCTCTGGTCAATCATTCATGATTGGTTATGAAATTATGTGAATTCAATTCCAATAAAAATGGCAATTTTCTGAAATGATGAAGAGATAACAAACAAATTTATTCATTTCTAGTATTAAATGTTTAGGCAGTAAGAATAACAGGGGATTGATCAAGTATTCCACTTTTTTTAGAGTCTGTTTATGGAATAAACAAGACTCTAAATAGTATAAGATGGAGCTTGAAGAGAAGATTCAGTTCGAGTCCCGGCCAACCCATTTTTATTATCATATCAAAATGCTATTCCTAATAGAAGATTGGAATGATTTGGATATATATAATATCTATATCAATCCGTATTTTCTTTTTCTAACTTAAGAAAAAAAATGATAAATCTAGATACGATCCTAGATGTATATTTTCTATTTGATATTGGTTGACACAGGTATATAAGTCATGTTAGACTATTGAATAATAAGCCTTCAATTATCTAGTTCTAGAAAATTTGTGCGCTTAGGAGTCCTTGATGATTAAATAAACCATGATTTTACCATGACTGCAATTTTAGAGAGACGCGAAAGCGAAAGCCTATGGGGTCGCTTTTGTAATTGGATAACCAGCACTGAAAATCGTCTTTACATCGGATGGTTTGGTGTTTTGATGATCCCTACCTTATTGACCGCAACTTTTATATTTACTATCGCCTTCATTACAGCTCCTACAATAGATATTGATGGTATTCGTGAACCTGTTTACAGAAACAATATTATTTCTGGTGCCATTATTCCTACTTCTGTAGTTATAGGTTTGCACTTTTACTCGATCAGGGAAGCAGCATCTGTTGATGAATGGTTATACAATGGCGGCCCATATGAGTTAATTGTTTTACACTTCTTACTTGGTGTAGCTTGTTACATGGGTCGTGAGTGGGAACTTAGTATCCATCTGGGTATGCGCCCTTGGATTGCTGTTGCATATTCAACTCTTATTGTAACTGCTACCACTGTTTTCTTAATCTATCCAATTAGTCGAGGAAGTTTTTCTGATGGTATGCCCCTAGGAATCTCTGGCACTTTCAAATTCATGATTGTATTCCAGGCTGAACACAACATCCTTATGCATCCGTTTCACATGCTAGGCGTAGCTAGTGTATTCGGTAGCTCCCATTCAGTGCTATGCATGGTTCCTTGGTAACCTCTAGTTTGATCAGGGAAACCACAGAAAATGAATCTGCTAATGAAGGTTATAAATTTGGTCAGTAGGAAGAAACTTCTAATATCGTAGCTGCTCATGGTTATTTTGGTCATTGATCTTCCAATATGCTAGTTTCAACAATTCTCGTTCTTTACATTTCTTCTTAGCTGCTTGGCCTAGAGTAGGTATCTGGTTCACCGTTTTAGGTATTAGCACTATGGCTTTCAACCTAAACGGTTTCAATTTTAACCAATCCATAGTTGATAGTCAAAGTCGTGTAATTAATACCTGGGCTGATATTATTAATTGTGCTAACCTTGGTATGGAAGTTATGCATGAACGTAATGCTCATAACTTCCCTCTAGACCTAGCTGCTATTGAAGCTCCATCTACAAATGGATAAGACTTTGGTTTTAGTGTATACGAGTTTTTGAATGTAAAGGAGCAGTAACCACTTTCTTGTTCTAGCAAGAATGTTGGTATTGCTCCTTTATTTCGATTTAGTGGTTTTTCTTTTCTTTACTTTACCTTTTTTATAAAATATATATAAAAATAAAAAGAAGTAAAAAATCTCTTACTAAAATTTTGTAAAGTTTTTTATTTTAGGGTAAAAATAAAAGATAGAGATTGGAATTTTCTATATATTGGATCTTAGAAATAAGATAAAAAAAAGAATGATGACTGATAGAAATAGAAATCGTTATAATTTGTATTTGAAATATTTAAACAAGTAAAAAAATATTATAGAGTATAGTAATTGTAGGGGGCAGATGTAGCCAAGTGGATCAAGGCAATGGATTGTGAATCCACCATGCGCGGGTTCAATTCTCGTCATTCGCCCATGTCATTTTTTTAATAAATGATTTGCTACAAAAGGAATTTTTAGTGAACGTGCCATTTTTTTACTTTAAAAATATATAGTTTTTGTTTTTGTAAAGACGAAGAAAAAAATAATCTCTCCTACTTACTCCGTCGACGAAGAATCAAATTATCACTATATTGATTCCATTTTCTACTTCTTCCAAGTGCAGGATAACCCCAAAGGGTTGCGGTTTTTTTTTCTACCAATTGGATCCCTCCCTTCACCACCCCCATGGGGATGGTCTATAGGGTTCATAACTACTCCTCTTACTATAGGACACTTACCTAGCCAACATTTAGATCCGACTCTACCCAAACTTTTCTGGTTCACCCTAACATTCCCCACCTATCCGATCTTTGAGCGGTTTTGGATATCAAACGGACCTCCCGAAGGTAATTTTAATGTGGCCGATTTCCCCTCATTTGCAATAAGTTTCACAACAGCACCCGCTGCTCTAGCTAATTGTCCATCCTTTCCAAGTGTGATTTCTATGTTATGTATGGCCGTGCCTAAGGGCATATCGATTGAAGTACATTCTTCTTTTTGATCGATCAATCAAAACCCCTTCCCAAACTATACAAGCTTCTTCCAAAGCATACGACTTTCTAGATGTAGATAATGATATCTATACAGATGGATTCATATCATTCTTATCATATAATTCTTATATATATTGTACAATGAAGTACCACATGAGTGGATATATAGGAATTCAAATCTGTCGAACCACAGATGTTATGATCTTTTACATCCTAAGTCTTCCCGTTCCGTCATCTGGCTTATGTTCTTCATGTAACATTCAGACCGAATGACTATATCAAATTACGTCGATACTTCCACATATTATGGGTAGTATAGGAGACATCTCTATTTTTCCCCTGGGGAATCTTTCGAATTACCACTACTTAGCTTTCAATTCACCTCTGACCATCAAATGAAATGTGAATAACCCGTCCTTCTCTCTTTGAAACAAGGGACGCTTCTGGTTCTATCGGTGCTTGAAACAATTTTGTCTTCTCTATATTACTATATCTCTAGAGTCAATAATTTTATATGAGGAACTACTATACTCAATCACTTGCTCCGTTACTCTTCATTTTTCTGTTGAGGTCTATCCTATAGAGGTACTCAAATTGGATCAGTGATTAATTTTTAGGTTTCATCGTAAACCTAATTGGTTCCTTCCAATTACGTAAATCAATAGTTCAAACTGCACTCAAAGGTAGGGCATTTCCCATTTTTATAGGAACTTTTGTACCAAAAACAATAGTATCTCCAATTATAGCCCCTCTGGGATGTAAAATATATCTATTCTCACCATCCCCATAGTGTATGAGACAAGTGTATGCATTTCAATTAGGGTCGTATTCTATGGTTACGACTCTACCATATATGTCTTTTTTATTTCGTCACAAATCAATTTTACGGTATAGACGCTTATAACCTCCCCCTCTATGCCTTGCGGTAATGATTCCTCTGGCATTACGACCTTTACCATAACAATTGATGTGAGCTTGCCTACGAACCAAGAGAAGCTCGACCAAGAGGCCATCAAGTTGCCAATTGGTCCGATAACGCGAGCTCGAGCCAAGCAATTTAAGGAGGCTATTTCAGCAATGTTGGAGCGAATTTTACTACAGTTTATAAATATGTCCTTAATTAGTACACGTGTTTAATATGTTATTTTTGTTGAATTGAATGTGTCTAGATTTCATTAAATTTGTCTGAATATAATACATGTTCTAATTATGCTTAGCTGAATTAATATATCTTGTTCAGTTAATATTTAATTTGTCACAATGTCAATTAGAGTGTTCACAATATGTTTTAATTTAGTTCAACTGAAATTGTTAAATTAATTAAGTTCATTTGTTTTTATTTAGCTGCAGCCGAATGTGGAGATACATTGGGCAGATTCATGCATGGGACGATGCACTTGCAGCTGGTACAATTCATGCATTGAAGCTGAATTAATTTGGTTACTCTACACAGCAACTATTTAGCCAAGAATCATCAAGCCATTCAACTTCCAAGGCAACATAATTTCTATTCACACTTTGACCATTCGGTTCAGCCAAGTTCACACTATGAGGCTCTTCAAAATTGTCCATTCATACTTTCAAATGGCTGTTCAAGTAGCCATTTAATGTTGGTAATTTTTTAGCTAGAGTTGCATAATGAATTACCTCATTTAATTCCATTAGCCGAATGTAGCTGTTGTTAATTCCCAAACTTCATTGGAAGCTATTCATTAGTCTCCATTTAGCCGAACCTTGATGCAACCCATTCATGAATTCAATCCAGAACTTGGTTCAATGTTTTATTTAGTTATTAAGTCTTGAACTTGTCCATTCGGCTACTAGTCACTTTGCTATATATAGTTGCTGAATTTCTTGTAAAAGGACTTTTTGCCAAAATTCTGAATGAACTATATTTTTGGTGAGCTAATTCACTCTCCTTATTCTCCAAAGCTCAATTGACTTATCTTCACAAGTGGCGTCAATCTGACTTTGTTTCTGAACTTATCACCCTTGGTGTGGCGTTCAAATTATACCGAGGGTTCCTATTTTACTAAATAGAGGGTCTCCGTTTTTATTCAAATTGTTCCTTTTTCTTTGAAACCTTTTAAGCCGGGGTCCTTATTTTCTAATAGGGGTTCGTTCTTTTTCATTGAAAACCCAACATTCATCATATCACAAACACCTTTGCTACTTTAGTCATACAACTTTTAAAACGCAAAGACCTGAAAATCGTTTAAAGTTGACACTACCTAATTTCAATCGGGAATCCATTACGACTCGTCATTACATCCGAAATGAGCTCGTATCAGTTGGTATCAGAGCTAGTTAAATTAGGTACGTAATCATCATTCGAAAAAAAAATTTGAAAAAAATCAAATTTAAAAAAAGAGAGAATATATACATTACAAAATTAAAAAAATTTTGTGTTAAAAAAAAGTATATCGAATATATATAAAAAAGAAGAGATTGTATGTATTGATTATTGTTCGAACAATTGACACTCTTTTCTAGTAGTGCTCTGTTATTTACGCCACAATCTTAAAACCAAATTTCTTCTTTCCAGCCTACTCTAAACCATATCATAATTCCTTTGTATTAGCCCTTTTGAAGCCGACCGACAAGTTATGTATAAGTCTAAGGTAGCTTTTCAGAATATTGAGAGTTGGATTTGAGAGGTAAAAGGCATGAGAGATTACATCAAGATAAAAGCCAAAGTTGAATGAAAACACGAGAGGAATGAATCTTTTCTTGTGAGGTTTTGTGGTGAGGATATTTTCGTATCACAAATCATTATGTCAAGGAGTCTGAAACATCGAGCAACAAGCGGAGGAGCTTCGAATGCCACTGGTGGAGGAGTAAACCTTCAACCACGAAGAAATGTTCCCGGAGGCGGAGTGCCTGATCTTCAAGTGCAAGCTATTGTATGAGAAATCTCTCGATTGTTCCAACCCCAATTCGATTCCCTCAATAAACGAATGGAACGAAGTCAACGTGCGAACACCCCTCCAATCCCAAGAAGAGAGCAAGAACGTCCTTGGCAGCATGCAAATGACTTATATGAACCAAGCGACGTAGAAATTGAACAAGGTTTGCGACAAAGCGCAAGGCGACGAGGCCAACGAGGACGGGGACAAAGAGATCGAGAGTAGCCTGATGATGACTTAAAGAACATTAAGATGGCGATTCCTGCTTTTCAAGGAAGGTCAGATCCCGAAGCCTATCTTGAATGGGAGAAGAAGGTTGAATTATTCTTCGAGTGTCATAATTACTCGGAGAGCAAGAAGGTTAAATTGGCTACTATAGAATTTTCCAACTATGCCATAATATGGTGGCATCAACTCACTTTGAGTCGACGACGCAATGGCGAACGTCCCGTGTCTACATGGATGGAAATGAAGGCAATAATGAGAAAATGATTCATTTCAGCTTACTACCACCGGGAGTTGTATCAAAAGTTACAAAGCTTAACTCAAGGCTAACAAAGCGTGGAGGATTACTACAAGGAAATGGAAGTGGCCATGATTCGCACTGATGTGGTGGAAGATCGAGAAGCCACCATGGCACGATTTCTCGCCGGCCTTAACTGTGAAATTGCAAACATTGTCTAACTACACCACTATGTTGAGGTCATTGATATGGTCCATATGGCCATAAGGTTTGAAAAAAACTAAAGAGAAAAGGTACGTCACGAACTTTCCCTAACACTTCTTCAACGTCTAGGTGGGGGCAAGGGACCAACAAACGTGACATACCAAGTCGAAACAAAGAAGTGAGTGGTGCAACCAAGTTCAACAAACCGATTGCTGAAACAAGTAAGGGAAAGATGGAAGCTCAACTGAATAGATCTTGAAGCATTAAGTCTTTCAAATGCCTTGGAAGGGGTCACATTGCGAGCCAATGTCCAAATCGGAATGCGATGTTTGTTCGAGACGATGGAGAGATTAAATCTGAAAGTGAACAAGAGAATGAGGCCATTGATCAACTCGAAGATGAAAAAGAAGTAGAACAAGCCGAGAATGGAGAAATTTTAGTTGTGAAAAGAAGTCTTACTCTGCAAGGCGTTGAAAATGAACAACAACGCGAAAACATTTTCCATACGCGATGTCAAGTGGAAGGTAAGATTTGTTGCGTTATAATTGATGGAGGAAGCTGTACAAAAGTGGCTAGTACGTTGATGGTGGAGAAACTTGGATTGGCCACCACCAAACATCCCCATCTGTATAAGCTCCAATGGCTTAACGATGGTGGAAAACTTAAGGTGACAAAGCAAGTGCTTATTTCATTTTCGATTGGAAAGTATCAAGATGAAGTGAAGTGTGATGTTGTTCCGATGCATGCTGGGCATCTTCTTCTTGGACGCCCCTGGTAATTTGACAAACGTGCGATTCATGATGGATACACGAACTGATTTACTTTTAAACACTTGGGATGAACGGTGACGTTAGCTCTGCTAACACCCAAACAAGTTTATGAAGATCAACTCAAAATGAGGAGTTCTATTGAAAAATCAAAAGAAAATGAGCGAGAGAGAAAAAAATGAAAAGAATGTAGAAAAGAAGAAAAGCAAAAAAATAAGTGATAAAAAAAGAGGGAACGATGCAAAAGAAAAAGAAAAAGAGACGAGAGATGAGAATGAAAAAAGAGTTTGTATATAAAAGAGAGAGAAGTCAAAAAATCGATGTTGTTAAAACAACCATTGTTGATTCTTTTGTACAAGGAAAGTCTGCTTGGTACTAACGAATTTGATGATAAGTTACCCTCTTCTGTTTTTTCTATGTTGCAGGAATTTAAAGATGTTTTCCCGGAAGAAATCTCGAGTGGGTTACCACCTATTCGTGGAAATGAACATCAAATAGATTTTGTACCGAAAGCCGCGATTCCAAACTGTCCTGCTTATCAGAGCAATCCTGAAGAAACAAAAGAACTACAAAAACAAGTGAATGAACTTCTTAAGAAGGGCTATGTGCGTGAAAGCCTTAGTCCCTGCGCCGTACCTATTTTGCTTGTTCATAGGAAGGATGGAACGTGGAGAATGTGTGTAGATTGTCGTGCTATAAACAAAATTACCATCAAGTATCGACACCCTATACCGCGATTGGATGATATCCTTGATGAGTTGAGTGGTGCGAGTTTGTTTTCAAAAATTGATCTCAAAAGCGGATATCACCAAATACCTATGCGTGAAGGTGATGAGTGGAAGACTGCCTTCAAGACGAAGCATGGACTTTACGAGTGGCTCGTTTTGCGATTTGGCTTAATGAACGCACCAAGCACATTCATGAGACTTATGAATCATGTTTTAAGACCTTTTATTGGTAGATTTTGCGTAGTATATTTCGATGATATATTGATTTATAGCAAGACCTTGGATGACCATGTAACACATTTAAAGGCTGTTTTGGAAGTTTTGAGGAAAGAGACTTTATATGCTAACTTGAAGAAATACGATTTTTGTACTAACAAGATTGTGGTTCTAGGTTTCATTGTTAGCTTGGAGGGCCTTGAACTTGACGACGAGAAGGTTAAGGCGATACAAGAATGGCCCCGTTCGAAAAATGTTTCCCAAGTTCGAAGTTTCCATGGATTAGCCAGCTTTTATCGTCGGTTCGTGCCAAACATTAGCACTTTAGCTGCACCCATAACTGGGGTTATCCGTAAGAACTCTAATTTTGTGTGGGGAGAAGAACAAGAAAAGTCATTTCTAAAAATTAAAGATTGTTTAACTCATGCACCATTACTAGCATTGCTGAATTTTGATAAAACTTTCGAGTTAGAATGTGATGCATCAGGTTTAGGTATTGGAGCCGTGTTGATGCAAGATGGACGCCCTATCGCGTATTTTAGTGAGAAACTCAACGGCACCATCCTAAACTATCTGACGTACGATAAGGAGCTATATTCGTTGATTCAAGCCTTAGACACGTGGCAGCACTATCTTTGGCCCAAAGAATTTGTAATCCACACCTATCATGAATCCTTGAAGTATTTAAAAGGGCAACATAAGCTGAACAAGCGACACGCTAAGTGGGTAGAATTTCTCGAATCTTTTCCCAATGTCATTAAATATAAAAATGTAAGGAAGACGTTGTGGCTGATGCACTATCTCGAAGGTATGCTTTATTAAATATTTTGGATGTTAAATTGATGGGGTTTGTATTTCTTAAAGATTTATATGTCAATGATACTGACTTTGGTGAATTCTTTAGGTTATGTGCAAAGGGAGACTACGAGAAGTACTATCAACATAATGGGTACTTATTCCGAGAAGGAAAGCTTTGTATACCCCAAGGGTCCGTTCGAGAGGTGTTGATCGAAGAAGCGCATAGTGGTGGATTAATGGGGCACTTTGGTGTTGCTAAGACTTTAGCTACACTTCACGAACATTTCTTTTGGCCTAAGATGCGACGAGATGTTGAACGATTTTGTAATCGATGCATTGCATACAAGCGGGCTAAGTCACGAATAAAGCCCCATGGTTTGTATAAACCATTACCCATTCCTGAAACCCCGTGGACTGATATTTCCATGGATTTCATGCTAGGTTTACCAAGGAGTAAAAACGGCTGAGATTCAACATTTGTAGTTGTGGATAGGTTTTCGAAAATGGCCCATTTTATAGCATGTCATAAAACTGATGATGCCGTGAATATTGCTAATTTATTTTTCAAAGAAGTTGTCAGGTTGCATAGCATGCCTAAGACGATAGTGCCTGATTGAGATGCGAAATTTCTTAGCCATTTTTGGAGGACACTATGGGGGTGACTTGGAACCAAGCTGCTGTTTTCTACCACTTGCCACCCGCAAACGGACGGCCAAACCGAAGTGGTCAACAGAATTTTGTCTACATTGCTTCGAGCAATCATCCAGAAAAATTTGAAGGCTTGGGAAGAATGTTTACCGCATGTGGAGTTTGCGTATAATCGAGCTGTTCACTCAGCTACCAAACTTTCTCCTTTCGAAATTGTTTATGGTTTCAATCCGTTAACACCACTTGATTTAATGCCATTGCCTTCTAACCAACTTGTGCATGTAGATGAAAAATGCAAAGCTGATTACGTCAAGCAATTGCACCAACGAGTTCGAGACAACATTGAGGCCAAGACCAAGAACTATGAACAACATGCTAACAAAGGCCGTAAGCGAGTTGTGTTTGAGCCAGGAGATTGGGTTTGGTTGCATATGTGCAAGGAGAGATTTCCAACGCAAAGACGATCTAAACTTCTTCCGAGAGGGGATGGATCGTTTCAAGTACCTGAACGAATTAACGATAATTCTTATAAGCTGGACTTGCCTGGTGAATACAATGTTAGTGCGACCTTTAACATTTCTGATTTGTCTCCGTTTGATGCAGAAAGCGATTTGAGGACAAATCATTCTGAAGAGGAGGGGAATGATGTGAGCTTGCCTATGAACCAAGAGGAGCTCGAACAAGAGGCCATCAAGTTGCCAATTGGTTTGATAATGTGAGCTCGAGCCAAGCAATTTAAGGAGGCTATTTCAGCAATGTTGGAACGAGCATGGGAAAGTGAGCGCAAGGAGCTCAAAAACGAATTCAATTTTTTCAATTTTTGGGAAGCTGAATTCGTTCCAGCTAATTAATTTGCTGCTAGAATTTAGACCATTTAAATTAAGAATTTAATTAAGTTTTACTACAACTTATAAATATGTCTTTAATTAGTACAAGTGTTTAATATGTTATTTTTGTTGAATTGAATGTGCCTAGATTTCATTAAATTTGTCTGAATATAATACATGTTTTAATTATGCTTAGCTGAATTAATATGTCTTGTTTAGTTAATATTTAATTTGTCACAATGTCAATTAGAGTGTTCACATTATGTTTTAATTTAGTTCAGCTGAATTTGTTAAATTAATTAAGTTCATTTTTTTATTTAGGTGCAGCCGAATGTGGAGATACATTGGGCAGATTCATGCATGTAGATTCATGCATGGGAGGATTCACTTGCAGCTGGTACAATTCATGCATTGAAGCTGAATTAATTTGGTTACTCTACAAAGCAACTATTTAGCTAAGAATCATCAAGCCATTCAACTTCCAAGGCAGCATAATTTCTGTTCACACTTTGACCATTTGGTTCAGCCAAGTTCACACCATGAGGCTCTTCAAAACCGTCCATTCATACTTCCAAATGGCTGTTCAAGTTGCCATTTAATATTGGTAATTTTTCAGCAAGAGTTGCATAATGACTTACCTCATTTAATTCCATTAGCCGAATGTAGCTGCTGCTAATTCCCAAAGTTCTTTGGAAGCTATTCCTTGGTCTCCATTCAGCCGAACCTTGATGCAACCTATTCATGAATTCAAGCTAGAACTTGGTTTAATGTTTTACTTAGTTATTAAGCCTTGAACTTGTCCATTCGGCTACTAGTCACTTTGCTATATATAGTTGTTGAATTTCTTGTAAATGGACTTTTTACCAAAATTCTGAATGACCTATATTTTTGGTGAGTTAGTTCACTCTCCTTATTCTCCAAAGCTCAATTGACTTATCTTCACAAGTGGCATCAATCTGACTTTATTTCCGAACTTATCACCCTTGGTGTGGCGTTCAAATTATACCGAAGGTTCCTATTTTGCTAAATAGAGGGTCTCAGTTTTTATTCAAATCATTTCTTTTTCTTTCAAACCTTTTAAGCCCGGGTTCTAATTTTCTAATATGGGTTCGTTCTTGTTTCATTGAAAACCCAACATTCATCATATCACAAACACCTTTGCTACTTTAGTCATACAACTTTTAAAACGCAAAGACCTGAAAATTGTTTAAAGTCGACACTACCTAATTTCGATCAGGAATCCATTACGACTCGTCATTACATTCGAAACGAGCTCGTATCAACAATGTTTTCCGTAGATCAAATTATTTTGTGGATTGGATTTCACTTGACTATCTATGGCTCCATTGCGTGTGCTCAGGGTAGAAGTTTTTTATAAATGTATCACAAGGCTATTAAGTATTTTGATTTCAGTTCTTTTCGCTCTAAGAGGTAGAATAGAATAACCTGGTTGAACCGTAATGATCATACTCCTGTAATGCATTGTATGTCCCATAATTGGTCCCATTCTTCTTCCCTTTCTAGGGAGTCGATGACTATTCATAGCTATTACCTTGACACTAAAGAAGAGTTTGACCCAATGCTTTATTTCTATCCTAGTTGATCTAAATTCGACAGTAGAAGTATATTGATTTTTGACTAATAAACGAATACATTTTCTGTAACTACTACATATTTGATTCCATCCATAAAGCTATTTTCTTCCCTATGAGTTCGAGTCTATATAAGAATGCTAGTTTCTACTGTTCATATGTTATGATATGATAAAGCTATTTTCTTCCCTATGAGTTCGAGTCTATATAAGAATGCTAGTTTCTACTGTTCATATGTTATGATATGAATATACCACACCAATTCGTTATGTATAGATGATAAGATTCCATTGATACAGAGCCAATTCTAATAGACTTATTGGAGGGTCCCATTGGCGTGCATCCAGTAGGAATTGAACCTACGAATTAGTTATTTATGAGTTGGGTGCTTTAACCATTCAGCCATGGATGCTTAGCGGGGATCCTCGTACATGGTGAATAACCAAATTCTAATTGAAATTAAATCTTTAGGATAAATCAATGCAATTTAGGAGGAATCAATGAAAGGACATCAATTTAAATCCTGAAGCTTCGAATTGAGAGAGATATTTTAGAGCGATCAAGAATTCTCGCTATTTATTAGATTCATGGACCCAATTCAATTCAGTGGGATCTTTCATTCACATTTGTTTCCACCATGAACATTTTATAAAACTCTTGGACCCCCGAATTTGGAGTATCCTACTTTCACGCAATCCATAGGGTTTAACAAGCAATCGATATTTCACGATCAAGGGTGTAGTACTATTTGTAGTAATAGTCCCTATATACTGTATTAACAATCAAAATATGGTTGAAAGAAAAAATCTTTATTTGATAGGGCTTCTTCCTATACCTATGAATTCCATTGGACCCAGAAGTGATACATTGGAAGGATCTTTTGGGTCTTCCAATATTAATAGGTTGATTGTTTCGCTCCTGTATCTTCCAAAATGAAAAAAGATCTCTGAGAGTTGTTTCCTGGATCCGAAATAGAGTACTTGGGTTCTCTTAATAACTAAAAAGTGTATCATGCCTAAATTTAACCGGGGTTCGCGTTGGTGGAGGAACTAGATCGAAAAAAATAGGGATTCTTGTTGTAAGATATCTAATGAAATCATTGCTGGAATTGAGACCTCATTCAAAGAGAAAGATATCAAATATCTAGAGTTTCTTTTTGTATATTATATGGATGATTCGATTCGCAAGGACCATGATTTGGAATTGTTTGACCGTCTTTCTCTAAGTAAGAGGCGAAACATAATCAACTTGAACTCAGGACAGCTATTCGAGATCTTAGTGAAAGACTGGATTTGTTATCTCATGTTTGCTTTTTGAGAAAAAATGCCAATTGAAGTGGAGGGTTTCTTCAAACAACAAGGAGCTGGGTCAACTATTTAATCAAATGATATTGAGCATGTTTCCCATCTCTTCTCGAGAGGCAAATGGGCTATTTCTTTGCAAAATTTTGCTCAATTTCATATGTGGCAATTCCGCCAAGGTCTCTTTGTTAGTTGGGGAAGAGTCCACATGAATCGAATTTTTGGAAGAACATATCGAGAGAGAATTGGATTTGGTTAGACAATGTATGGTTGGTAAACAAGAATCAATTTTTTACCAAGGTATGAAATGTATCTTCAAATATTCAATATGATTCCACAAGATCTAGTTTCGCTCAAGTAACAGATTCTCGCCAATTGAAAGGATCTTTTGATCAATCTAGAGATCGTTTTGATTCCATTAGTAATGAGGATTCAAAATATCACACATTGATCAATCAAAGAGAGATTCAACAACTAAAAGAAAGATTGATTCTTTGGGATCCTTGCTTTCTTCAAACAAAACGAACGAAGATAGAATCAAATTGATTCCTTAAGTGCCTTTCTGGATATTCCTCAATCTCCCAACTATTCACGGAACATGAGAAGCAGATGATTATTCATCTGCTTCTGAAAGAAATCGAAGAATTTCTTGGGATTCCTACAATATCCCTTTTTTTCTTTTTTCTCTGATAGATGGTCAGAACTTCATCTGGGTTCGAACCCTACTGAGAGGTCCACTAGAGATCAGAAATTGTTGGAGAAAGAATAAAATGTTTCTTTTGTCTCTTCCAGGAGATCAAAAAATAAAGAAATAGTTAATATATTCAAGATAATTATGTATTTACAAAATACCATCTCAATCTATCATATTTCATCAGATCCGGGATGTGATATGGTTCTTAAAGATGAACTGGGTAGTGCCAATAAGATTTCGTTCTTGAACAAAAATCCCTTTTTTTTATTTCATCTATTCCATGACCATAATAGAAGGGCATACACATTACACCGCGATTTTGAATCAGAAGAGAGATTTCAAGAAATGGTAGATCTATTCACTCTATCAATAGCCGAGCCGGATCTAGGTATTATAAGGGATTTTCCTTTTCTATTGATTCCTAAAGATTGGATTAAAAAAATTTCTTGAATGAGGTATTCAACTCTAGGGATGAATCGAAAAAGAAATCTTTATCAGCTCTACCTCCTATTTTTCATGAAGAAAATGAGTCTTTTTATCGAAGGATAAAAAAAAATGGGTCCGGATCTCTTGCGGGAATGATTTGGAAGATCCAAAACCAAAAATAGTAATATTTGCTAGCAACAACATAATGGAGGCAGTCAATCAAGATAGATTGATCCAAAATCTAATTCAAATCCAATATAGCACCTATGGGTACATAAGAAATGTATTGAATCGATTCATTAAAAAGAGTCCATCTGATCGCAACTTCGAATATGGAATTCAAAGGGATCAAATAGGAAATGATACTCTGAATCATAGAACTATAATGAAATATAAGATCAACCAACATTTATCAAATTTGAAAAAGAGTCAGAAGAAATGGTTCGATCCTCTTATTTTGATTTTTCAGACCGAGAGATCCATGAATCGGGGTACTAATGCATATAGATACAAATGGTCCAATTGGAGCAAGAATTTCCAGGAGCATTTGGAACATTTCGTTTCTGAGCAGAAAAGCCTTTTTCAAGTAGTGTTCGATCAATTACGTATTAATCAATATTCGATTGATTGGTCTGAGGTTATCGACAAAAAAGATTTGTCTAAGTCACTTCATTTCTTTTTGTCCAAGTTACTTCTCTTTTTGTCCAAGTTGCTTCTCTTTTTGTCTAACTCCATTTTTTCTTTATGAGTTTTAGGAATATCCCCATTCATAGGTCTGAGATCCACATCTATGAATTGAAAGGTCTGAATGATCAACTTTGCAATCAGTTGTTAGGATCAATAGGTCTTCAAATTTTTCATTTGAAAAAATTGAAACCTTTCTTATTGGATGATCTAATACTTCTCAAAAACCAAAATTCTTGATTAATGGAGGAACAATATCACCATTTTTGGTCAATAAGATACCAAAGTGGATGATTGAATCATTCCATACTAGAAATAATCGCAGGAAATCTTTTGATAACATGGAATCCTATTTTTCAATGATATCCCACGATCAAGACAATTGGCTGAATCCCGTGAAACCATTTCATAGAAGTTCATTGATATCTTCTTTTTATAAAGCAAATAGACTTTGATTCTTGAATAATCCACATCACTTCTACTTCTATTGTAACAAAAGATTCCCTTTTTATATGGAAAAGGCCCATATCAATAATTATGATTTTATGCATGGACAATTCCTCAATATCTTGTTCATTCGCAATAAAATATTTTCTTTGTGCGGTGGTAAATAAAACATGCCTTTTTAGGGAGAGATACTATTTCACCTTCACCAATCGAGTTGCAGGTATCTAACATATTCATATCTAATGATTTTCCACAAAGTGGTGACGAAAGGTATAACTTGTACAAATCTTTCCAGTTTGCAATTTTATCTGATCCATTAGTTTGTAGAGCTATTTACTCGATTGTAGACATTTCTGGAACACCTCTAACAGAGGGACGAATAGTCAATTTTGATAAAACTTATTGTCAACCTTTTTCAGATATGAATCCATCAGATTCAGAAGAGAAGAACTTGCATCAGTATCTCAATTTCAATTCAAAAATGGGTTTGATTCACACTCCATGTTCTGAGAAATATTTACCGTTCGAAAAGTGAAAAAAATGGAGTTTTGTCTAAAGAAATGCATTGAGAAAGGGTAGATGTATAAAACCTTTCAACGATATAGTGCTTTTTCAACTCTCTCAAAATGGAATCTATTCCAAACAGATATGCCATGGTTCCTTACTTCGACAAGGTACACATATCTAAATTTGATATTTTTAGATACTTTTTCAGACCTATTACCCATACTAAGTACCAGTAAAAAATTTGTATCCATTTTTCATGGTATTATGTATGGATCAGATATATCATGGTGAATTCTTCAGAAAAAATTTTGTCTTCCACAATGGAATCTGATAAGTAAGATTTTGAGTAAGTGTTTACATGATTTTCTTCTATTCGAAGAAATTATTCATCGAAATAATGACTCACCATTGATATCGACACATCTAAGATCACCAAATGTTCCAGATTTCCTCTATTCAATCCTTTTCCTTCTTCTTGTTGCTGGATATCTCGTTCGTACACATCTTCTCTTTGTTTCCCGAGCCTATAGTGAGTTACAGATAGAGTTTGAAAAGGTCAAATCTTTAATGATTCCATCATACATGATTGAGTTGTGAAAACTTCTTGATCGGTATCCTACATTTGAACTGGATTCTTTCTGGTTAAAGAATCTCTTTCTAGTTTCTCTGGAACAATTAAGAGATTCTCTAGAAGAAATACGGGGTTCTGCTTTTGGCTACAACATGCTATGGGGTGTTCGTCTCGCTTATGGGGTCAAATCAATAAGTTCTAAGAAGAAATATTTGAATATCAATCTCAACGATATCATCGATGTCATAAGTATCATACCAAATCCCATCAGTTAAATTATTTTTTTAGAAATACGAGACATCTAAGTCATACAAGTAAAGAGATTTATTCATTGATAATAAAAAGAAAAAACATGAGCGGTGGTTGGATTGACGAGAAAATAGAATCCTGGGTCGCGAACAGTGATTTGATTAATGATAAAGAATGAGAATTCTTGTTTCAGTTCTCCACCTTAACGACAGAAAAAAGGATTGCTCAAATTCTATTGAGTCTGACTTATAGTGATCATTTAGCAAAGAATAACTCTAGTTATCAAATGATTGAACAACCGGGACCAATTTACTTACGATACTTAGTTGACATTCATAAAAAGTATCTAGTTCAATACATCCTGTTTAGCAAAAAGGCATATATTCCTTGCTCATTATCAGACAATCACTTATTCACAAACTTCATGTGGGGCTAATAGTTTTCATTTCCCGTCTCGTGGAAAACCTTTTTCGCTCCGCTTAGCCCTATCTCCCTCTAGGGGTATTTTAGTGATAGGTTCTATAGGAACCTGACGATCCTATTTGTTCAAATACTTAGCGACAAACTCCTATGTTCCTTTCATTACAGTATTTCTAAACAAGTTCCTGGATAACAAGCTTAAAGGTTTTCTTATTGATGATATCGATATTGATGATAGTGATTATATTGATGCTAGTGACGATATCAATGCTAGTGATGCTATTAATGATAGTGACGCTATTGATCATGACCTTGATACAAAGCTAGAGCTTCTAACTATGGTGCATGCGTTAACTATGGATATGATGTTGGAAATAGACCAATTTTATATCACGCTTCAATTTGAACTAGAAAAAGCAATGTCTCTTTGCATAATATGGATTCCAAACATTCATGATCTGGATGTGAATGAGGCGAAGTACTTATCCCTCGGTCTATTAGTGAACTATCTCTCCAAGGATTGTGAAAGATGTTCCACTAGAAATATTCTTTTTATTGCTTCGACTCATATTCCCCAAAAAGTGGATCCCACTCTAATAGTCTCAAATAAATTAAATACATGTATTAAGATACAAAGGCTTCTTATTCCACAACAACGAAAGAACTTTTTCACTCTTTCATATACTAGGGGATTTTACTTGGAAAAGAAAATGTTCCATAGTGATGGATTAGGGTCCATAACCATGGGTTCCAATGCACGAGATCTTGTAGCACTTACCGATGAGGCCCTATTGATTAGTATTACACAGAAGAAATCAATTATAGACACTAATACAATTAGATCTACTCTTCATAGAAAAACTTGGGATTTGCGATCCCAGGTAAGATTGGTTTAGGATCATGGGATCCTTTTCTATCAGATAGGAAGGGTTGTTGTACAAATTGTACTTCTAAGTAATTGCCCCTTAGATCTTATATCTATCTATATGAAGAAGAAATCATGTAATTAAGGGGATTCTTATTTGAACAAATGGTACTTCGAGCTTGGAACAAGCATGAAGAAATTAACGATACTTCTTTATCTTTTGAGTTGTTCTACCAGATCGGTCGCTCAAGACCTTTGGTCTCTGCCCGGAGCCGATGAAAAAAATGGGATCACTTCTTATGGGTTCATTGAGAATGATTCTGATCTAGTGCATGGCCTATTAGAAGTAGAAGAACCTCTAGTGGGATCCTCACGAAAAGAAATAGATTGTGATCAGTTTGATAATGATCGAGTGACATTGCTTCTTTGGTCCAAGCCGGGGAATCCCTTATATATGATGCAAAATGGATCTTGTTCTATCGTTGATCAGAGAAATCTCTATGAAAAATACGAATCAGAGTTTGAAGAAGGGGAAGGAGAAGGAGTACTCGACCTGAAAACTAATAGAGGAGGATTTATTTAATCACATAGTTTGGGCTACTAGGATATGGCGCCCTTAGGGCTTTATATTTGATTGTATCGAAAGGCCAAATGAATTGGGATTTACCTATTGGGCCGGGTCATTTTGGGGCAAGCGGATCATTGATGATGTAAAGGATAAGCTTCAAGAGAATGATTTGGCGTTCTTGCAGAGTGAAACCATGCTGTAGTAGGCATGAGATAGATCTTCTAAAGAACAAGGCTTTTTTCGAATAAGCCAATTCATTTAGGATCCTGTGGATCCACTCTTTTCCTATTCAAAGATCAACCCTTTGTCTCTGTATTTTCACACCAAGAATTCTTCGAAGATGAAGAGATGTCAAAGGGGCTTCTTACTTCCCAAACAAATCCTCCTACATCTATATATAAACGTTGGTTTATCAAGAATATGCAAGAAAAGCACTTCGAATTATTGATTCATCGCCAGAGATGGCTTAGAACCAATAGTTCATTATCTAATGGAATTTTCCATTCTAATAGTCCATCCGAGAGTTATCGGCATTCATCAAATCTGTTCCTATTTAACGGAAGGCTATTAGATCAACTGACAACGACATTGTTGAGAAAAAGATGGCTTTTCCCGGATGAAATGAAAATTGGATTCATGGAAGAGGAGAAAGGTTTCCCATTAGTTAGCCGAAAATATATGTGGTCATGAAATAGGGATTAAGTGGAACGGAATTGACTGGGTGGTAGAGTTGTGGAACCACATATTTCTTCCATATTTTGGACCTTAGCTTCATGAAATAATATGCTACTATTGAAACATGGAAGAATTGAAATCTTAGATCAAAACTCTATGTATGGATGGTATGAACTGCCTAAACAAGAATTCTTGAACAGCGAACAACCAAAGCTATTACTCAGTACATCAAAAAATTTCCATTAATGAAAGATGTAAATCCATTGGAAAATAAAAAATACGCATGTCAAATGAAATGGTTGTTACTATCTACTCTGATAACGAATCATTGGTTTAATTGAATAACTAAATAAAATAGATAGACCTTTCTCTTCATCTTAGGTCGATGGATCTTCTCAACTGGAGGATCCCCAATATGAATAATATATAGATAATACACATTATAGTTGACCGAGCCTAGTTTTATTCTAATTGTTTTATTCCAAAGAAAAGATATCCACGAGACGGTTCGACCTATTTAGATATTCACGACCGAGAAGTACTGGATTCTCTTTCGGATAGGTCCTAAAAGGAGAAGAAAAGTTGGAATGCCACCAGGCGTCTATTATTGAATTCACCCGACCCGTTAGTACCCATTTTTGGAACGTCAAGTGCCAAAGTCACAGAATGGGTAAGTCACCAATCCCTAAAACGGGCTATGTAATGTACTTTATCCACTGGGATACGGGGCATTTTACCAGAGGTTTATATTGTATCAATCTACCCTTGTGCGCGTGATTCTTATTGAAGCATATACTCGGGGGTGGGTGCAGGGCAAACGATTTCAAAGTGGACTCCCTATTCATTATATAGAGAAGATTACCAAGATCTCGTGATCCGCTGCCGAACTTATTCCAATTCAAAGAGCATTCTCAATATTATTCTTTGAAAAGGACTCGAACCTCCACGCTGTTTAGCACGAGATTTTGAGTCTCGCGAGTCTACCATTTCACCACCAAGGCGTCTTGAAAATGAATCGTATTCCATGAATATGATATCTATCTAGTGTGATGTATGGAATATATGACAAAGGCCCAAGTCGAACATCCAATTGCTTCGATTTGAAGTATCTGGAGGATGTCTATATTAAGATTATATTAAATATATATAGATTATATTAAAAAGATGGATAATCAAACCTATTTATTTCTCAATTCAATAGAAGAAAAAATAAAAGAGGTGAATAGGGTCCCAAATAATGAGAGATATCTAAAAAGAACGCCTGATTATGCCCATTCCTAATCCTAAATGGAATGTAACGACGTAGGGATCCATATGTAGACATAGTATCTATTTAGATACGCTCGAATAACCCATTATTATAATGAGAATGTATATAGCCCTATTCTGGTCTGGTCCGGTATGGAATGAACTTATAATCATGGAATTGACTCGATCACCAGATTATAGATTTTAAGTTCCTAACCCCAGCCCATTCCCATTTTGGGCGGAACAGATCTACTAATTCTTTGATTCCAGTTAGCAAAGAGGGACCTTGAACTAAGAAATAGGTTCTAGAAGCTAAACTAAAAAAGGGTATCCTGAGCAATCGCAATAATCACGTTCATTGATATTCCTGGTATAGTAGATGCTATCACACATACAATCATACTGAATTCGATGAAATTTTTTGATCTTAAAGGGGGTCTTCTATAATTTCGCACGTCAGGGGTTATTTCTTAGTTTTGTCCAATCATTAATAACTTGATTATTTTTTGATAATAGTAGATAGAAACAACGCTCGTAAGGAGTCCTATTGAAACCAAGAAACATAGGCCTGCCTGCCATCCACACCAGAATAAATGGAGTTTTCCAAAAAAACCTGTTAGTAGAGGAAGACCTCTTAGAGATAAGAGACATAGAGCTAAAGAGAGAGCCAAATAAGGATGTTTTGTGTATAATCCTGCATAATCTTGAATGTTATCAGTTTCAGTACGTAGACCAAATAATACAATGCAAGCAAAAGTTCCTAGATTCATGGAGATATAGAACAACATATAAGTTATCGTGCTCGCATATCCACCATTTTAGTCTCCAACAATTATTCCAATAATTACATATCTGATTTGACCTATGGATGAATATGCAAGCATATGTTTCATGCTTGTTTGAGTAATAGCAATAAGATTCCCCAATATCATGCTAAGAATATCTAGGATTTCCAGAAAAAAGATTCCATTCGTTTGATGAGAAATAAAAAAGAATATCAAAAATTTGAGTGGCTGAAGCCGAAGCAGCTACTTTCAAAGTAACATAAAGAAAAGCAATGACTGGAGTGGGAGAGTCAGAGTCGAAAAGAGGATTCCTCACTTTTTTCTCTCATTCAAAACCGTGCATGAGATTTTCATCTCACACAGCTCCTACGTGATAAAAGTAAAGAAGAACTTATCTTCTTTCCTTTTTTTATTACCTTCCTCGAGTATGTATAAGATCGAACCCATTCGATTTCTAAAATGGATTACTAATCCTTAAATTTTTGAGGAATCCTTCATCAGTGGTTGTCAATGACTAATTTTTCTTAATCTTTTTGACCTTGGTTCCATAGGACCAAGTCAGAAAGATTGAAATGGGATTAGATACCCCAGTAGTCCTAGCCGTAAATGATGGATACTAGGCGCTGTGTGTATCGGCCCGTGCAGTGCTGTAGATAACGAGTTAAGTATGCCACTTGAGGAGTACGTTCGCAAGAATAAAACTCAAAGGAATTTACGGGGGCCCGCACAAGTGGTGGAGCATGTGGTTTAATTCGACGCAAAGTGAAGAACCTTACAAGGGCTTGACCTACAGCGAATCCTCTTAAAAGAGAGGGGTGCCTTCGGGAACGCGGACACAGGTGGTGCATGGCTATCGTCAGCTCGTGCCGTAACGTGTTGGGTAAGTCCCGTAACGAGTGCAACCATCATGTTTAGTTGCCACTATTGAGTTTGGAACCCTGAGCAAACTACCAATGATAAGTCAGAGGAAGGTGAGGATGACATCAAGTCATTATGCCCCTTATGCGCTGGGTGACACACATGTTACAATGGACAGGACAAAGGGTCACGATCCCGCGAGGGTGAGCTAACTCTAATAATACGTCCTCAGTTCTGATTGCAGGCTACAACTCGCTTGCATAAATCCAGAATTCCTAGTTATCGTCGATCAGCCATACGGTGCTGTATTCGTTCCCGGGCCTTGTACACATTACCCGTCACACTATGGGAGCTAGCCATGCCCGAAGTCAGTACCTTAATCGCAATGAGAGGGATGCCAGAGGCAGGTCTAGTGACTAGAGTGAAGTCGTAACAAGGTAGTCGTACTGAAAGGTGTGGTTGGATCACTTCCTTTTTAGGGAGTGATAATGCTTGTTGGGTATTTTGGTTTGACACTGCTTCACACCCAAAAAAAACGAGCTACGTTTGAATTAAACTTGGAGATGGCAGCCTTCTTTCGTTTCTCGATGATGAGGTAAGATCAAGCCCATGAGCTTATTATCCTAGGTCGAAACAAGTTGATAGGACCGCCTTTTATGCCCCTGAGTCCCTCCCATGTGGCAACATGGGGGCGTAAAAAGGAAAGAGAGGGATTGGATTTTTCTCGGTTTTGGCATAGCGAACCCCCAACAGGAGGCCCGCATGACGGGCTATTAGCTTAGTGGCAGAGCGCGCCCCTGATAATTACATCGGTGTGCCTGGTCTGTGAGGGCTCTCGGCCACATGAATAGTTCAATGTGCTCATCAGCTCCTGACCCTGAGATGTGGATCATCCAAGGAACATTAGCATGGCGTACTTCTCCTGTTTTAATCGGGGTTTGAAACCAAACTTCTCCTCAAGAGGATAAATGGGGTGATTCAGGTGAGATCCTATGTAGATCTACCTTTTTATTCACTCATGGGATATAGGAGGTCTGGAGGGACCACCATGGCACCTCTTTTCTTGATAATCCATACATACCTTATCAGTGTATGGATAGCTATCTCTTGAGCATAGGTTTAGGTTCGGCATCAATGGGAAAATAAAATGGAGCACCTAACAACGTACCATTCGAGCCTTTCTTTTCATGCTTTTTCCTTAGGTCCAGAGAAAACTACAATTAATAGGATTTTCCAAATCCTCCCTTCCCAAAAGGAAGGATGTGAAATTCTTTTTCCTTTCCACAAGGACCAAGAGATTGGATCTAGCCGTAAGAAGAATGCTTGGTTGATAAATAATGCACTTCTTGGTCTTCGACCCCCTCGATCCTCTGAATACGATTAGTGCAATGGAATGTGTCTATTTATCTATCTCTTGACTCGAAATGGAAGCAGGTTTGAAAAAGGATCTTAGAGTGTTTAGGTTTTGGCTAAGAGGGTCTCTTAACGCCCTCTTTTTTTTTTCTTTCCATCAGATTTATTTCTTATTTCAAAAATACTTGCCATGGTATGGAAGAAGAGCGGAACAAGCACACTTAGAGAGCGCAGTACAACGAAGAGTTGTATGCTACGTTCGAGAAGGATGAATCACTCCCGAAAAGGAATCTATTGATTCTCTCCCAATTGGTTGGACCGTAGGTGAGATGATTTACTTCACGGGTGAGGTCTTTAGTTCAAGTCCAGGATAGCCCAACTGTGCTAAGGAAAAGAATAGAAGAAGCATCTGACTCCTTCATGTATTCTCCACTTGGCTCGGGAGATATATATCAGTTGGTAGAGCTCCGCTCTTGTAATTGGGTTTTTACAATTACGGGTTGGGTGTCTAATTGTCCAGGCTGTAATGATAGTATCTTGTACCTGTAACAGCCCGATTCTGGGCCTAGTTGGAACAGTGGTTTTGGGACCATAAATCTGATGAGGGAAAATATGATTATCATTTTATTTTTATGGTCTACACTTTCACAAAAAAAAATTCATGAAAATTTCGTTCGATTCGACGTTTGGCCACTTAATTTAGTCAAAGAACTAAATTGTAAAAAGTGTAAAAGTTGAGTTCTACATGTTAGAAGTGTCTAATTGTTATGAAATTATAAATTGGGGGTCCTTATATGGTAATTAGACCATTAGTTAATTGATAGACAAAAATAGACATAAGAAATGAGTGAAATAGGTTTTTTTAAAATGGGGGCATTTTAGTCATTTGGAAATAAAAAGAATAAAAATGGAAAAGATGGTAAAAATCATCATCTTCTCCATAGCTTGCTGCCAAATTTAGAAGGACTCCATAGCTAGGGTTTCTTCACTTTCTCATGCTCATAGTAAGTGCATCCTAACTCCGTTTTTAATGTTCTTCGCATTTTTGAAATCCTCGTAGCTCGATTTAGCTTATTTTATCAATAATTCATGTTAGGGTTCATATTTAGAAAAATACCCATAGGTGAAATGTGTTTATTTTGCTATTTTATGGTAGAATATGAAGCTGTAAATTATGTTAAACAACTTTTGCTAAGCGATTTTAAATGAAAACGGGTAAATTGACATAATCGGTAAAAATAATTAATGTTCAAAAGTGTGTGTTAGAGTGAGAATTTGATGTTGCCATAGAATGGAAAAATGTTCAGCATGTCATAAAACAGAAGAATAGGAGATGAAGTTTAATTTCTGAGCTTAGGGAAAAAAGTTTAAATATGCAAAAGTTTGGGGGCAAAATTGTAATTTTTTAAAAAGTTGGGTGGAGGACTATTTTAATAAATGTGAACATTAAGTGAGTTAAATTTGCTATTATAGATCAAGAAAGACGATAAGACTACCTCAAACGGGAAAAAGAGAAGATAGTGGAGTAAATTGCAAAATTATGATATTTTGCACCGAGGTAAGTAAACATGTGAATTAATGCATTGTTTTGATATTATTTAATATTTTTTGAGATTTAATTGAACATAAAATAATTAATTGACGAAGATCCTAAAAATGTGGTTAAGTTGGGAAAGGTGGTAAAGTGTTGAAAAATACGGTTTTCAGTTGAACACTCGGAATAGGCCGGAGTACATTGAATATAAAGGGGGTTGCTAAGTACTGATTCTCCCAAGGGGTTGCTAAGTGCTGATTCCCCGATTCATTGGTATTTCGATATATGATATATCATTCATGGACATTGATAAGATCCTTCCATTTCATTTAGCAGCACCTTAGGATGGCATAGAATTAAATTCAAGTAAAGTAAAGTTAAGGGTGAGGTTCAAACGAGGAAAGGCTTACAGTGGATACCTAGGCACCCAAAGACAGGGAAGGGCATAGTAAGCGACAAAATGCTTCGGGGAGTTGAAAATAAGCATAGATCCAGAGATTCTTGAATAGGTCAACTTTTGGAACTGCTGCTAAATCCATGGGCAGACAAGAGACAAACTGGCGAACTGAAACATCTTAGTAGCCGGAGGGAAAGAAAGTAAAAGTGATTCCCGTAGTAGCGGTGAGTGAAATGGGAGCAACCTAAACCGTGAAAATAGGGTTTTAGGAGAGCAATAAAAGCATCCTGCTGCTAGGCGAAGCATTGAAGTGTCAAACCCTAGATGGCCATAGTCTAGTAGCCAA